>NC_060174.1:42038986-42303986 GCF_021184085.1 Oncorhynchus gorbuscha | reverse complement strand
ATGGTTAATGTTTGTTATTTTTGTGTGGTGTCTGTGGACTGAGCAGTTGTCTCGGGGGCACATCCGTGGCTTGGTGGAATTTGCCAGCATGCTGGGGAGTTCTATTTCCTTGCCAGCGGGCTACAGTGCGTAAATTCCCACCGCAAATCTGCACGAAGACTAGGGTTGAGTTATTGTAGGTTTTGGGGAAGCTCCGTATCTCATCTCTCTTCTGTGGTGCTCAGGGTGATTGTCATTTCTCTGGTTGTAGTCTGATGTGCTCAGCAGAGGGGTTGAGCAAGATTACTTACTTATGACTATGGTGTCTCATGTATACAAGTTCATTCGCTTTCCATCAGAGGACCTGTTAGAATTATGTACTTAAGAACAGCTGTTGAAGATCGCTGAACACTACAAGCTTAAATGTTTGAAATGAGTGAAATTCTGTTTCGTTGGAAGTGACTATGAATCGTTGGAAGTGACTATGAATCGTTGGGAGTTGTAAAAATTAAGAAGGACCCTGATGTTCTTTTCGTTGGAGTTTGTAGCTGTTGGTCTTTTGTGCCATGTTCCTGAATGTTTACGTGACTGACCATTGTTTCGGGTTGTCATGTTCTATCTTTCCTGTCTGTTCCCTCCTGGTCTTGTGTTCTTCTTTCCTCTTAAATATTGCTTCCTATGCGCAAAGGTTGCTGAGGTCTGGGGAGGAGGAGGTTGGATGGGGCAGGTGGAGGTGTGAACACATAACCCCTCACCAATTTGGGACGCGGGAGGCCTGTGTCAATTTGGGAGGCCTGTGTCAATTTGGGAGGCCTGTGTCAATTTGGGAGGCCTGTGTCAATTTGGGAGGCCTGTGTCAATTTGGGAGGCCTGTGTCAATTTGGGAGGCCTGTGTCAATTTGGGAGGCCTGTGTCAATTTGGGAGGCCTGTGTCAATTTGGGAGGCCTGTGTCAATTTGGGAGGCCTGTGTCAATTTGGGAGGCCTGTGTCAATTTGGGAGGCCTGTGTCAATTTGGGACGCGGGAGGCCTGTGTCAATTTGGGAGGCCTGTGTCAATTTGGGAGGCCTGTGTCAATTTGGGACGCGGGAGGCCTGTGTCAATTTGGGACGCGGGAGGCTGGTATGTTGTTCCGGGGTCCTTGTTGGTCCCCGGTTTTATGGGGGGGAATGTGACGACCCTCCCACTCTGTCTGCCGTATTCTGTCTTTGTTCTTGTTTCCTTATTAGGATGCCGGTGGGCGGAGTTGAGAGGGTCGTCAGCTACATGGGAAACACCTGGGCCAGGTGTCTCCCAGGATAAATAGACCTCTTCCACATTCATGGAGGAGACTCTCTCCATGCAGACACCTGTTGTAGATTGTGGTGTGGTTCTTGGTGGCCTTTTGTTTGTTTGCTTTGGCACCTTTCAACACCCTGCATTATCACATTCATGCATGCAAAACACTCACTTACACTACGGACTACTGATTACACACACCATTGGATATTTTCCTTAGTTGCTTTAGTTAATAAATATATCTTTTGTTACTCCTTATCTCCACGTTGTCTCCCTTTGTTACGGGCTTTGAGCCGGTTCGTGACAAGCCTGGCCCAGGTGTTTCCCATATAGCTGACGACCCTCTCAACTCCGCCCACCGGCATCCTAATAAGGAAACAAGAACAAAGACAGAATACGGCAGACAGAGTGGGAGGGTCGTCACAGGTTGAGATTAGTGATAAACGTCTAAAGAATTCTATTAGGTTGATATTGAAAGCCAATCTGATGGAGAGTGGTATTCTTGAAGTTACCACCGGGCCAGCCTCTGCTGAGGATTTGTTGTCTCCCCATAACGTTACAATGGCCATTCCATCGGTTAGTCCTAGTAGCCTTCTTTTTGAACAGCAGAAAGAACTGCTTTTGTTACAGCTAGAGCATGATCGTGAGAAGCTAGAGCATGATCGTGAGAAGCTAGAGCATGATCGTGTGAAATATGAAAAGGAATTGGCATTTAAACAAGAGATGGAGCGTGCTAAAATCAAGTTGCAACAAGAACGTATAGAGTTGGTTAGGGAAGGAAAGATCTCAGGGGAGAGTTTGTTTTGGGAAGGTGACCCAGATTTACCTAGGGGTAGTTCCGCTTTTGGTCGTGCCCCAGAGACATTTGATATTGTTGGGAACTTGCGGTTATTGCCTCGGTTTAATGAAAGGGACCCCGAGACATTCTTTTCGTTGTTTGAGCGGGTTGCTGACGCTAGGAGTTGGCCTGATTCTGACCGCACTTTAATGTTGCAGTGTGTGCTGACTGGTAAAGCGCAGGAAGCATATTCAGCTCTTAGTGTACACGACAGTGCCAGTTATGATAAAGTTAAAACAGCTGTGTTACAGATTTATGAATTGGTCCCTGAGGCTTACCGCCAACGATTTAGAACTTTAAAAAGGGACGATAACCAGACTCATGTTGAGTTTGCGCGACAGTTATCTTTACAGTTTAATCGCTGGTGTTCTGCCTCTGCAGTTGTGACTTTCCAAGGGCTGTGTGATCTGATTATGTTAGAGCAATTTAAGGACACAATTCCTGATCGTATTGCCACTTATATTAATGAACAGAAAGTAAAGAATGTTGCTGAAGCTGCGGTTTTGGCGGACGAGTATGTGTTGACTCACAAAAGTGTCTTTGCAAAACCCCGTATTCGGAAAGAGTGGGGGTGTTCGGATAGATTTGGGCTTCGCTCACCGAGATACTTTGATTCTCGGGCAGAGTTCTATTCAACTAGGGTTGAACCTGACTCCCATGGTAAGGCTGACTTTGGGCAGGAGTGTCACTACTGTCAAGGTTCAGGTCATTGGAAAAACGAATGTCCACTTCTCAGGTCAAAGGGTGCTTACGCTAAATCTAAGCCTGCTGCGTTAGCTGCACCTGTTCCACATCAGTTCATTCTTGACTCATTTCCTCAGGCCCAGGAGAATGTGAAAGTCCATATTGATCCAGACTATTTACCTTTCATTACAGAAGGTTTTGTGTCTATGTTAGGAAGTAAAGACCTAGTGCCAGTGAAGATCCTGAGAGACACAGGTGCCTCTGAATCATTTGTGTTGGAGTCTGTGTTACCCTTTTCTGCTGAGACTGATTCGGGGAATAGTGTTCTAATTAGGGGAATAGGTTTGAACACTCTGTCAGTTCCATTGCATAAACTGATGTTGGATTGTGGGCTGGTGAAGGGTGAAGTTGTTGTGGGGGTGCGTCCTTCGTTGCCTATTGAGGGTATCGACGTTATCCTTGGGAATAACTTAGCAGGTGAGCGTGTATGGCCAGTTGTGTTTCCATCTCTAGTGGTTTCCACTAAGCCGTCATTTGTTGGGATTCCTGATGAGAGTGTACAGAGTTTCCCAGAGGTGTTCTCTGCGTGTGCAGTGACACGTTCTATGAGCCGTGGCGAACTAGTCACTGCGCAGACTAATGATAATAATACAAAGTATGTCACTGTTTTCCCTGTTATCCCGTTATCTGTAACCCGCTCAGATCTAATCAATGCTCAACGGGATGACCCCACGTTGGAAGAGTTGCGTGATCAAATTGTGCCTATAGAACAGTTGGGAGATGTCACCCATGGCTATTTTCTCCAAGAGGATGTCCTGATGAGAAAGTGGGTGTCTCATGATAGTGTTTTTCTGGGGAGGCAATTAGTCAGGTTGTTGTACCAGTTAAGCTTCGTGAGTTGGTGTTGGAAACTTCTCACAGTGACGTTGCTGGACATATGGGGGTGAGGAAAACCTACAATCGCATATTAAGACATTTCTTTTGGCCTAGATTAAAGAGGGATGTTTCTGATTTTATCAAAACTTGTCACGAACCGGCTCAAAGCCCGTAACAAAGGGAGACAACGTGGAGATAAGGAGTAACAAAAGATATATTTATTAACTAAAGCAACTAAGGAAAATATCCAATGGTGTGTGTAATCAGTAGTCCGTAGTGTAAGTGAGTGTTTTGCATGCATGAATGTGATAATGCAGGGTGTTGAAAGGTGCCAAAGCAAACAAACAAAAGGCCACCAAGAACCACACCACAATCTACAACAGGTGTCTGCATGGAGAGAGTCTCCTCCATGAATGTGGAAGAGGTCTATTTATCCTGGGAGACACCTGGCCCAGGTGTTTCCCATGTAGCTGACGACCCTCTCAACTCCGCCCACCGGCATCCTAATAAGGAAACAAGAACAAAGACAGAATACGGCAGACAGAGTGGGAGGGTCGTCACAACACACACACTCTGTCATGTACACACACACGCACACAAACTCTGTCATGTATACACACACACATAGATATAGATATATTCTCTAAAAATAAGCTAAAACTTTCTATTTAGGCCAGACAGACCACAGAAAGATTGATTTGAAGCCCACAGTCACACTATCCTTCTTCACAGCAGTCCTATGTCCTGGTGGTTTATGTAATGATATGCATTGTGTTTACTGTCTCACCCTCTCCCCTTTCTTCCCTCTCACTGTATGAATCCCCTCCCTGGCTCGCTGTCTCTCTCTATGAGGGATGAGGTAAACATTTTGGGAATTCTGAGGACGTAGCCACTGCGCTTGATGCCTGTACGTTTAGCCAGGCGGAATGTGGCCTTGCATTGCTGAGGGCTGCTGAGATTTATGGAACTGCGGTGAGGTGTAGCATGTGGCTAACAGATGGTGGCATCATGCTCCTCTCCTCTCCTCTCCTCTCCTCTCCTCTCCTCTCCTCTCCTCTCCTCTCGCTCTATTCTTCCAAGTTTTCATCCCTCTCTAAGCGTGGCGGTCAGTGCCGTTTGGATGACTGTCATTCAAATTCCATTCACTCAGTTGTATGTAAAATCGATAGGTTTAGGTTACTATACACATCATGAGGTTGCTACAACCTAGCCTATGAATGAAAGTTTACAATGTAGGTGCACACAGGTCGAGAGGAAAATTTGAGGTGACAGACAGTGATACATGGAATAGCGCCTTGCACACTTGTCTGATCTGATCTACAGTAGGGTGTAATCATTAGTCCAACAGTTGCAAACGAGAATTTCTATTGGCCAAATTCAGGTATGTTTATCCCAGTTTCATACCGGTTGCTTCCGTTTAAGAAACGTTTGTCAACAGAATCAGAGGAATGAACACACCTCAATAAGCGTAGCCTTGCTACTGTTATTTTCAAATGTCTTTTTACTGTTGTTTTATTTCTTTACTGATGGACACAGCGGATGACACACTAAACTGGGTTTATGGGTTTTGATCTTGAGGTAACTGGAGTGTCCCCATGTTCCTGCCTCGTCAGCACTGCTTCCTAGCAGCAAAATTTACGCAAGCACACACACACACACACACACACACACACACACACACACACACACACACACACACACACACACACACACACACACACACACACACACACACACACACACACACACACACACCTTTTATTCGCACTATTGGTTAGAGCCTGTAAGTAAGCATTTCACCTTAAGGTCTACTACACGTGTTGTATTCAGCGTACGTGACAAATAAACTTTGATTTGATTTGATTTGACCTCTGGTCGCACGTAAACACAGTTCACATCATAGCAGCCACGTTTTATTATTTCTTGCATCTATGCATTCTCCTCCACTCACCTTTTTCCTTCACTTGTGGACTTCAATGCACAACACATAAATTCTATGTGATCAGACAAAAACAAAATCCAAGCCTAACCATATAATAACCACTAAACACAGCTAAACTCAAAGCTATTAAACTATTGTCTTTCTCTCTCTTTGACTCAACTACTCACCACATTTGATGCACTGAAATGCTAGCTAGCTGTAGCTTATGTGTTCAGTACCAGATCCATTGATTGGGTGGACAACATGTAAGTTCATTCTGCAAGAGCTCTGATAGCTTGGAGGAAGGTTATGTATTGAAGTACCCAGAGGATGGAAACTAGCTCTCCTCCAGCTACAACATGGCGCTACCCTACATAGTGCTGCTGAGGCTACTGTAGAGCTTCATTGCAAAACAATGTGTTTTAATCAATTATTTGGTGACGTGAATATATTTAGCATAGTTTTATTTAAAGGATAACTTCTTAAATGTTTCACTATTTGTATTTTTATTACATTTACTGCGGAGGATAGTCCTCCCCTTCCTCCTCCGAGGAGAGTCAACTGCTTTCTAAAATCTAATACCTAAAGATAACATGTCAGTCCTACTAGTATCAACAGCGCAAGACACTGCGTATTCCTCATTTAGTACTCATCACTGGTCTCATCCTCACCACACCCTACCACCCCAACCATCCAACTCAACACCATTCACACAACCCACTCAACACCATTTACCCTCCACACTCAAGAAACACTTCAATGTAGCCCTTTCTTCCTCGTCCAATATGCTTATCAACACCACGCACACGCACGCACGCACGCACGCACGCACGCACGCACGCACGCACGCACGCACGCACGCACGCACACACACACACACACACACACACACACACACACACACACACACACACACACACACACACACACACACACACACACACACACACACACACACACACACATACACACACACACACTGTTTGCCCAGAATGGGGCCAGCCTACCATAAACTCAACACACTAAAGAGCCTCCAATGGCATACTTGCATCACTTCCACACTTCCTCAGTCCAGTCCCTATATTTACATCCACCTGTTTTCCCTACTGTAGAATAGCATGTCAAACCTGCTTAGTATGCCTATATAGCTTAGCATGCCTTTATAGCCTAGCGCTTAGCTAGCCTATCCCGTCTCCACCACTGACACTAACTGTGTTTGACATACGCTTAATCAGACAAATTACTACTAAGACCTGACATACGGTTGCATAACTCTTTTTTTCATTAATATTTTTATTAAAGACCCAGTCCAATCAATGATATTTCCATACTATGAGGTAGAAATAACACTTTGAAATTGTGAAAATTATGATAATGCCATTTTTGTGCAGCTGTTTGAAAAGAAAAATACTGGAACTTCAGCCTGTTCAGGTGGGACAGAACTTTTGACCCACAGTAATGACTGTTCATCTGGGTAAGGGGGTGGGCTCTAGACCATCCTATCAGCCAATCAGGGCTGTGAATGTCAATATCTTCAAATTTGTTTCCTAATGCCCACACAATCGGAATAAACATTTTAAGGGCTAAAAGGAGGCTCATGAAAATACATGATTTTACTTAAATAAATACACAGTAATTTACTAGACAACTAAAGGCTGCATGGGGGCTTTTAGGATTTACCAAGAAAAATAATGAAAGTGACAAATAAAATAACAATGTTCAAGCAAGGCACAAATTGGGATATCAAGAATTGTTAAATGGACAATAACAAACTAATGAAAGAGCAGTAGAACTCTTGACTCGCATCTCGGCTGCTCTCTTGTCTGTGCTCTCATTTCCCTGGTAGTGAGGCCAAGAAGAGAACACCCAGCCCCAGGCCAATACTTTACTGTACACTGCCTGCCGATTCTGATTTAGCACTTCTCCCTTCCTATCAGTCTTGTTGTGGAACCACAGCTAGGTTCAGAAGGCCTGCCTCACACATATGCAGTAAGCACACACACACACACACACACACACACACACACACACACACACACACACACACACACACACACACACACACACACACACACACACACACACACACACACACACACACACACACACACACACACCACGGTATGGACACATTAAGTTTGCCAATCAAACCTGCCACCATCTGACGCCATGTAATTATATACAACATAACCATAAAACACTTACAGATGCGGGAACACACACAAACACAAACATTAATGGATACTTATAGCGTATCAGCAGTGTGTATACCAGTGTGCCTACACACACCCTCATACACACTTATGTGTGTGTGTGTGTGCATGTGTGTATGCGTGTGTCCTTGTGTGTGTGCGTGTCTGTGAGTGGCCTGGGCTGACTCTGGTACTTTCGTTAACCCTCCCTACAGCTAAGGTGTATGATCTCAGTGTGTCGGCGTCTGCATCAGGTGAAGTGGATGATGCAATCTGGAACCTGGTCTGAAGAACCAGAGCGTTAGTGATTGCTAGTTAATTTGCTCCCTACATTCCCTCCCCCACTGTTTCCCCCTGTTTCACATAGTGCCCAGGTAGGGCTCGTATATTTTAACTACCGTCATAATAAACATACAATTGATATAAGAGGTGGGTTGGCTGCTGCTCCAGGCAAAGAATTAATGTGTGCCGTCTCAAAGGCAGCTAAAAGACTGAGGCCTCATCACCAGGACCCTTCTCCCACTCACACTCCACCCACTCTCACCTCAAGGGAAGGTGCTTGACTAAGATCAGGAGTCACATTTTGTTACACACGCACACACACACACACACGGAGTAGCTAGTCAAACTCTGATATTAGAGGGACATTTTTCTCTGGTGAATCATTTTTTGAAGTTGAATAGTCTACCTGAGTTAGACCTTTAAATCCATCAACAGTTTGATCAGATGCCAGGTATATCATGAAGGAACAAAAAGCAACATTACACAGCTTTAGAAACATTAACAAACATGAATTTCATACCAACGTACATTACAATACCAACGACATTAAAGAATTCTGAACACAGACCGTGGGGAAAATGTCGAGAAGATGTCGGTCATATTTTTCTTCTACTATAATCATATAGTTTCTGCATACTTATTCATACACAGCAACCATTACAACCAAAATATTTAAATCAGACCAAAATATTTAAATAGACACAAATTGGATTGGCATCTGAAATTGCTTGCAGCACAAAACAATTCGGCAATCCAAATATTCTTACTGCCTCCCATGTGGTTAAAGCAGTCAAAATATTCAGCTCACACCAAATAGGCCTCCACCAGATTATTCACTTTAGATGATGAAAGACTCGAGGAGGAAGCGCTTAATGGGTAGGAAATGCTGAGTCTCGGGTCTGTGTGTGTGTGTGTTAGTGTGTGTTTTAGTGTGCGTGCGTGTGTATGTGTGTGTGTGTGTGTGTGTATGTGTGTGCATGCGTGCATGTGAGAGAGAGACTCTAGACTCTGTGGTGCTCCTCTGTAAGAGTTTGGCAGCGCCCCAGCCAAGGTTTGTGGGCTCGGCTCCCATATGTTTCTGATTTCGTGCAATTTAACTAGATTGGCACTTTATTCGCTCCACTGGAGAGTCCCGACTCTGATGTCTGTCAGCTGAGGAAAACAGGAACAAACAACCAGCGTCTGCACTGCCTTCCCACGCAACAACCTCTACCTTATCACACTATAGCATCTCCTCTCTCGGCTAGCGTTAGCGCTAGGAGCTACACAGCCCGAAGGGACCACTCAGCTAAATATCCTACAGCTGTTTACCCTACTGCTCTAAAAAGACAGTCACAGTGGCCTGATGACGACGACTCAGCTCAGCTCTTAGTGAGGGCTTATGTCATTTTGTAATTGTTAAAGGGACATGCTTTTCATGACATAGATGTTATAATAGCAGAGTAAACATTAGTCTAATGACTGGCTGACATTGTACTAGACGGGTAGATGCAGTTATCCAGGACTTATTACTTCTAAGCTTACTTTTGTAATGAAAACATTGTTCGTTTTCATACAGTTTTCTTGCTTTCCCAAGGAAAGTGATATGATTGTCAAAAAATGATTTCCTTACTTCTGTGGTTACCCTGGCCTATATCATGTGAAGGTAGCCCATTGTTCAGTTTCGGCGCTGACCTGTAACCCTAATTCCCCTTGTTTTGGCAGCACAGACAAATAAATCCCAGCAATTGTTTTGTAAAGGAATGTCAATAATTGCAATGTCTTTCATCAGAGGTGTCTCTCAGTATGCATACTACCGTGCATTCTCCGAGCATGCATTCTCCGAGCACACTCTCTTAAGTACATTCTTGTGAGGACCAGAGTGTGAAGAACAAGTAAAAAATGACATTTGAGAAGCACTCGCACTCCACCTACAGTATTACTTTATGCTGCACCTCCCATTCACTGAACATTCTTCCAGCCAGGACAATGGCAACAATAGAGATGAAACAAGACACACACAAAGCAAACATTGACTTCATAACTATCAGCTAGCTATATCTGAATCATAATAATCAAGCTAACCAGATAGTTTAACAGGCAAAAATGACCTAAAACTGATGTTTTTTTAAGTAGATGTAAATTAGTGTGTAGCTAGCTGCCAATTCTTTGTGGCTGTCTAGCTAGCTAGCCAACAGCAGTAGCTAGCCAGTTAACATTAGCCCGATTGACTTACTATGGTCTTGCAATCTACAGTGGGTATTGTAGACAGGTAAACATGCTAAAATTAACACAGTATGTATTTATTAATGTAACATGATAAAATATTGTATTTGTGCAACATGTGAGATGTAAATGGACAATATTTCATTCCGAAGATTATTTTCTCTCGCTTCAGCTCAAATAATGGCTGCTATTGATTTCAAGAGATTTTGCATCGTTTTTACATGGTTGCGTCATATTTCTGGGCATAATTTCCGTTGAAGCTTGCATCGATACATGCTTAACATGGGAGGGTCATACGTCGTTTGTACAAGACAAAGTCATAAGCAATTGGATTGTCTCTAATAAATCAGAGTATCAAAGCCAATGACGTATTTTCAAACTGACGCTTAACCCACGTGTATTCTAGCTCTGGCCCAACCCATCGGTTTCTGGACCAATCAGATGGCACCAAATGTGTTCACATTCAGTGAAGGGTCGGGGAGATATTCAGATACAGACACATTGCGGCAGGTAGCCTAGTGGTTAAGACCCTCGGGACAAATTCCTCAACTGACTAGGTGAAAAATCTGTCGATGTGCCCTTGAGCAAGGCACTTAACCCCAATTGCTCCTGTAAGTCGCTCTGGATAAGAGTGTCTGCTAAATGACTAAAATGTAAAAAATGTAAGCACTAACTTCCGTGGGTGTGGCATAACCTTTTTCTGAAGCAAGAAGTCTGGGTAGCCAGGCAAGCTATTTAGGCCTATTTAGTACTAGCAAATTCATCAATAGCTAATGTTTCAATTGAACCCAAAATTCAACATAAAATCGCCAATTCAATAGGCTTAGCATTTTAAGCTCTGGTTGATTTCAAATGATTTATCAACGGAAGCTAATCTCAACATTTGAAGGAGATGTATCTTCTGCGTCAACAGTTCCGTCACTAATAATTGATATGTTGGATTGACATTTCCATCCCAAGCAAAAATCTATGTTAAAGAATAGGTCTAAATCAAATGAAAGTTTATTTAAAGCGAATTTAAAGTCTGATTTGATTTAGTCCTATTATTTTACTTTTGGGGAGTTTGAGACAAAATATGTATTCCCTTAATTATGTGGTTACCCTGGAACCACCTGAATTCTAGGCAAATGTTTAATTTCCGCCAAAATAGACATACCCAAATGTAATGATTTTTCATGAGATGCCCATAAACAATAAATGGTAATATTCCATAGTTTTAGAAAAGTCTGGAACTCACCATTCTGGTAAAAATAGTTACAAATTGCTGAGGTTTACTCAGTTTAAAGGACACAAGCTCAAGTACATAGTGTCACGCCTTGGTCATTGTATCTTGTGTTCTTGTTATATGTTTGGGTAGGCCAGGGTGTGACATGGGTTTATATGTTGTATTTCGTATTAGGGTTTGTATTAATTGGGAGTGTGTTTATTAGGGGTGTGTCTAGTTAGGCTTGGCTGCCTGAGGCGATTCCTAATTGGAGTCAGCTGATTCTAGTTGTCTCGGATTGGGAACCGTATTTAGGTAGCCTGAGTGCGCATTGTATTTCGTGGGTGATTGTACCTGTCTTAGTGTTAGTCACCAGATAGGCTGTATGTAGTTTCACTCTTTTGTTGTTTTGTATTCTCAGTTATTTCATGTACCGCATGAGTAACCTACACGCTGCATTTCGGTCTGACTCTCTTCAAACAGCAGACGAAATTCATTACAGAATCACCCACCACGATTCACAGACCGAGCAGCGTGTGAACTGGCAGGATCTGAAGGAGGACGATATGGATTATACTACGTGGGAAGAAATCGAAAGGTGGGCGTCCGACCCAGTGCGAGTGCAGGAGCCTGCCTGGGATTCCCTACAGCAATGCGAAGAGGGCTATACACGGATGGAATCGAAAAGGAGAGCACGGCTATACAGAGCGAAAACCGTAGGTAACGGGGAAAGCGCAGAGAGAGAGTGGCAGAGTCAGGAGTCAGACCCTACTCTCCCTGTTAATTGTGAGGAGCAGCAATATGAGGACTTCTGGTCTTGGGAGATGATATTAGACGGAAAAGGACCCTGGGCGCAGCCGGGAGAATATCGCGGTCCCAAGGAGGAAATAGAAGTAGCCTCTCATAGAAGTAGCTAAAGCGGAGAGGCGTGAGTATGAGGAGGCAGCACTGCGACGCGGTTGGAAACCGGAAAGTCACCCCAAAAAATTTATTGGGGGGGATAAAAGGGAGAATAGTTATGCCAGGTAGGAAACCTGTGCATACTCCCTGTGCTCACCGTTGGGCTAGAGAGACCGGGCAGGCACCGTGTTATGCTATGGAGCGCACGGTGTTTCCAGTGCGGGTGCAGAGCCAGCTGCGACTTATACCAGCCCTTCCTATTGGCCGGGCTAGAGTGGGCATCGAGCCAGGTAAGCTTGGGCAGGCTCGGTGCTCAAGAGCTCCAGTGCGCCTGCACGGTCCGGTCTATCCAGAGCCACCTATACACACCAGTCCTCCGGTAGCAGCTCCCCGCACCAGGCTTCCTGTGCGTGTCCTCGCGCCAGTACCACCAGTTCCAGCACCACGCACCAGGCCTCCAGTGCGCCTCGCCTGTTCAGCGCAGCCAGTGCTTTTCTCCCCTCCTGCGCTGCCGGAGTCTCCCGCTTGTTTAGCGCAGCCAGAGCCTTTCTCCTCTCCTGCGCTGCCGGAGTCTCCTGTCTGTCCAGCGCCACCAGTGCTCCCAGTCGGCCCAGCGCGTCCAGTGCGCCTCGCCTGTTCAGCGCAGCCAGAACCTTTCTCCTCTCCTGCGCTGCCGGAGTCTCCTGTCTGCCCAGCGCTGCCAGTCGGCCCAGCGTCACCAGTCTGCCAGGATCCGCCCGAAGTGCCAGTCTGCCAGGATCCGCCAGAAGTGCCAGTCTACCAAGATCTTCTAGATCGGCCAGACAACCTTAATCATCCAGGTCCACCAGCCAGCCAGGATTTACCGGAGCCTACTACCTGCCTGAGCTTCCTCTCAGTACTGAGCTTCCTCTCAGTACTAGGCTCCCTCTCTGTACTGGGCTCCCTCTCAGTACCGAGCTTCCTCTCAGTACCGGGCTTCCCCTCAGTACCGGGCTTCCCCTCAGTACCGGGCTTCCCCTCAGTACCGGGCTTCCCCTCAGTACCGGGCTGCTTCGGTCCCGGGCTGCCCCTCTGTCCCGGGCTGCCCCTCTGTCCCGGGATGCCCCGCTGTCCTGAGTTGCCCCTCTATCCTGAGTTGCCCCTCTATCCTGAGTTGCCCCTCTATCCTGAGTTGCCCCTCTATCCTGAGTTGCCCCTCTATCCCGAGCTGCCCCTCTGTCCCGAGCTGCCCCTCTGTCCCGAGCTGCCCCTCTGTCCCGAGCTGCCCTCTGTCCCGAGCTGCCCCTCGGTCCCGAGCTGCCCATCGGTCCCGAGCTGCCCCTCAGTTATGTGGGGATCAGGGTGAGGACTATTAGGCCATGGTCGGCGGAGAAGGTGGATTATCCTAGGACGAGTAGGGGAGGAACTAGGACATTTATGGAGTGGGGTCCACGTCCCGAGCCAGAACCGCCACCATGGACAGACGCCCACCCGGACCCTCCCTATGCTCTTGAGGTGCATCCCGGAGTCCGCACCTTAGGGGGGGGGGTTCTGTCACGCCTTGGTCATTGTATCTTATGTTCTTGTTATATGTTTGGGTAGGCCAGGGTGTGACATGGGTTTATATGTTGTATTTCGTATTAGGGTTTGTATTAATTGGGAGTGTGTATTATTAGGGGTGTGTCTCAGTCCGGCGCCGACTGAGATGGCCGCCTCGCTTCGCGTTCCTAGGAAACTATGCAGTTTTTTTTTTTTTTTTACGTGTTATTTCTTACATTAGTACCCCAGGTCATCTTAGGTTTCATTACATACAGTCGAGAAGAACTACTGAGTATAAGATCAGCGTCAACTCACCATCAGTACGACCAAGAATATGTTTTCCGCGACGCGGATCCTGTGTTCTGCCTTACAAACAGGACAACGGAATGGATCGCATGCAGCGACCCAAGGAAACGACTCCGAAAAAGAGGGAAACGAGGCGGTGTTCTGGTCAGACTCCGAAAAAGAGCACATCGCGCACCACTTCCCAGTATTCTTCTTGCCAATGTCCAGTCTCTCGACAACAAGGTCGATGAAATCCGAGCAAGGGTGGCATTCCAGAGGGACATCAGAGACTGCAACGTTCTCTGCTTTACGGAAACATGGCTTACTGGGAAGACGCTATCCAGGGCGGTGCAGCCAACGGGTTTCTCCACGCATCGCGCGGACAGAAACAAACATCTCTCTGGTAAGAAGAGTGGCGGGGGCGTATGCCTCATGACTAACGGGACATGGTGTGATGAAGGAAACATACAGGAACTCAAATCCTTCTGTTCACCTGATTTAGAATTCCTCACAATCAAATGTAGACCGCATTATCTTCCAAGAGAATTCTCTTCGATTATAATCACAGCCGTATATATCCCCCCCAAGCAGACACATCGATGGCTCTGAACGAACTTTATTTAACTCTTTGCAAACTGGAAAACATTTATCCGGAGGCTGCATTCATTGTAGCTGGGGATTTTAACAAAGCCAATCTGAAAACAAGACTCCCTAAATTTTATCAGCATATCGATTGCGCAACCAGGGGTGGTAAAACCTTGGATCATTGTTACTCTAACTTCCGCGACGCATATAAGGCCCTGCCCCGCCCCCCTTTCGGAAAAGCTGACCACGACTCCATTTTGCTGATCCCTGCCTACAGGCAGAAATTAAAACAAGAGGCTCCCACGCTGAGGTCTGTCCAACGCTGGTCAGACCAAGCTGATTCCACACTCCAAGACTGCTTCCATCACGTGGACTGGGACATGTTTCGTATTGCGTCAGATGGGAATATTGACGAATACGCTGATTCGGTGTGCGAGTTCATTAGAACGTGCGTCGAAGATGTCGTTCCCATAGCAACGATAAAAACATTCCCTAACCAGAAACCGTGGATTGATGGCAGCATTCGCGTGAAACTGAAAGCGCGAACCACTGCTTTTAATCAGGGCAAGGTGTCTGGCAACATGACTGAATACAAACAGTGCAGCTATTCCCTCCGCAAGGCTATTAAACAAGCTAAGCGTCAGTACAGAGACAAAGTGGAATCTCAATTCAATGGCTCAGACACAAGAGGCATGTGGCAGGGTCTACAGTCAATCACGGACTACAAGATGAAATCCAGCCCAGTCACGGACCAGGATGTCTTGCTCCCAGGCAGACTAAATAACTTTTTGCCCGCTTTGAGGACAATACAGTGCCACTGACACGGCCTGCAACGGAAACATGCGGTCTCTCCTTCACTGCAGCCGAGGTGAGTAAGACATTTAAACGTGTTAACCCTCGCAAGGCTGCAGGCCCAGACGGCATCCCCAGCCGCGCCCTCAGAGCATGCGCAGACCAGCTGGCCGGTGTGTTTACGGACATATTCAATCAATCCCTATACCAGTCTGCTGTTCCCACATGCTTCAAGAGGGCCAGCATTGTTCCTGTTCCCAAGAAAGCTAAGATAACTGAGCTAAACGACTACCGCCCCGTAGCACTCACTTCCGTCATCATGAAGTGCTTTGAGAGACTAGTCAAGGACCATATCACCTCCACCCTACCTGACACCCTAGACCCACTCCAATTTGCTTACCGCCCAAATAGGTCCACAGACGATGCAATCTCAACCACACTGCACACTGCCCTAACCCACCTGGACAAGAGGAATACCTATGTGAGAATGCTGTTCATCGACTACAGCTCGGCATTCAACACCATAGTACCCTCCAAGCTCGTCATCAAGCTCGAGACCCTGGGTCTCGACCCCGCCCTGTGCAACTGGGTACTGGACTTCCTGACGGGCCGCCCCCAGGTGGTGAGGGTAGGCAACAACATCTCCTCCCCGCTGATCCTCAACACGGGGGCCCCACAAGGGTGCGTTCTGAGCCCTCTCCTGTACTCCCTGTTCACCCACGACTGCGTGGCCACGCACGCCTCCAACTCAATCATCAAGTTTGCGGACGACACAACAGTGGTAGGCTTGATTACCAACAACGACGAGACGGCCTACAGGGAGGAGGTGAGGGCCCTCGGAGTGTGGTGTCAGGAAAATAACCTCACACTCAACGTCAACAAAACTAAGGAGATGATTGTGGACTTCAGGAAACAGCAGAGGGAACACCCCCCCTATCCACATCGATGGAACAGTAGTGGAGACTGTAGCTAGTTTTAAGTTCCTCGGCATACACATCACAGACAAACTGAATTGGTCCACTCACACTGACAGCGTCGTGAAGAAGGCGCAGCAGCGCCTATTCAACCTCAGGAGGCTGAAGAAATTCGGCTTGTCACCAAAAGCACTCACAAACTTCTACAGATGCACAATCGAGAGCATCCTGGCGGGCTGTATCACCGCCTGGTACGGCAACTGCTCCGCCCTCAACCGTAAGGCTCTCCAGAGGGTAGTGAGGACTGCACAACGCATCACCGGGGGCAAACTACCTGCCCTCCAGGACACCTACACCACCCGTTGTTACAGGAAGGCCATAAAGATCATCAAGGACATCAACCACCCGAACCACTGCCTGTTCACCCCGCTATCATCCAGAAGGCGAGGTCAGTACAGGTGCATCAAAGCTGGAACCGAGAGACTGAAAAACAGCTTCTATCTCAAGGCCATCAGACTGTTAAACAGCCACCACTAACATTGAGTGGCTGCTGCCAACACACTGTCATTGACACTGACCCAACTCCAGCCATTTTAATAATGGGAATTGATGGGAAATGATGTAAATGTATCACTAGCCACTTTAAACAATGCTACCTTATATAATGTTACTTACCCTACATTATTCATCTCATATGCATATGTATATACTGTACTCTACATCATCGACTGCATCCTTATGTAACACATGTATCACTAGCCACTTTAACTATGCCACTTTGTTTACTTTGTCTACACACTCATCTCATATGTATATACTGTACTCGATACCATCTACTGTATGCTGCTCTGTACCATCACTCATTCATATATCCTTATGTACATGTTCCTTATCCCCTTACACTGTGTATAAGACAGTAGTTTTGGAATTGTTAGTTAGATTACTTGTTGGTTATCACTGCATTGTCGGAACTAGAAGCACAAGCATTTCGCTACACTCGCATTTAACATCTGCTAACCATGTTTATGTGACAAATAAAATTTGATTTGATTTGATTTGATTTGATTTGATTTTATTTGATTTAGTTAGGCTTGGCTGCCTGAGGCGATTCCTAATTGGAGTCAGCTGATTCTAGTTGTCTCGGATTGGGAACCGTATTTAGGTAGCCTGAGTGTGCGTTGTATTTCGTGGGTGATTGTACCTGTCTTAGTGTTAGTCACCAGATAGGCTGTATGTAGTTTCACTCGTTTGTTGTTTTGTATTCTCAGTTATTTCATGTACCGCATATATCTTCATTAAAAGTCATGAGTAACCTACACGCTGCATTTGCGGTCTGACTCTCTTCAAACAGCAGAGGAAATTCATTACACATAGTAAAAACCTTAAGAAAATATGAAAATGTATATATTATTTTTTTCTTTATTCAACAAACGTGGGGCAATAGGGCTTGAAACGACTAAAATGCTTTCTAAATATAGTAACACATTAAATTATAAATGACTTACTATGAGATTTCATCTTTCTTATAACTGTAAAAAAATATGATAATATTTTGTGACAGTACAATATTGGCACCATATCATATAACTGACAATAGAGACCTTGTTCCTAAACATCCACTGAGCGGCACAGAGATACCATTCAAATACGTGAAGACTTGTTTCAACTACAGCTTTAAGCACAAAGTGAGCAAGAGAAATGACTTATTATTTTTCATGTTGAGAGCTCGAAATAATCAGTGCCTTGCAAAAGTATTCACCCCCCTTGCTGTTTTTCCAATTTTGTTGCATTACAACCTATAATGTAAATATATTTTTATTTGGATTTGAAGTGAAATGAAAAGATTACTTGTTTCATAAAATTATAAAAAATAAAATCGAAACGTGACGCGTACATTTGTATTCACCCCCTTTGCTATAAAGCCCCTAAATAAGATCTGGTGCAACCAATTACCTTCAGAAGTCACATAATGAGTCAAATAAAGTCCACCTGTGTGCAATCTAAGTGTCACATGATCTGTCACATGATCCCACATCCCACGGAGCACCATTAAATCCATTATTAAAACATGTAGGCACCACAACAAACCTGCCAAGCGAGGGCCGCCCACCAAAACTCAAAGACCAGGCATGGATTGCATTAATCAGAGAGGCAACAAAGAGACCAAAGATAACCCTGAAGGAGCTGCAAAGCTCCACAGCGGAGAATGGAGTATCTGTCCATAGGACCACTTTAAGCCATACACTCCACAGAGCTGAGCTTTAGGGAAGAGTGGCCAGAAAAAATCCATTGCTTAAAGAAAAAAATAAGCAAACACATTTGGTGTTTGCCAAAAGGCATATGGGAGACTCCCCAAACATATGGAAGAAAGTACTCTGGTCAGATGAGACTAAAATTGAGCTTTTTGGCCATCTAGGAAAACGCTATGTCTGGAACAAACCAACCCCTCCCATCACCCCGAGAACACCATCCCCACAGTAAAGCATGGTGCTTTGGGTATGTCTTTCATCGGCAGGGACTGGGAAACTGGTCAGAATTGAAGGAATGATGGATGGTGCTAAATACAGGGAAATTCTTGAGGGAAACCTGTTTTAGTCTTCCAGAGATTTGAGACTGGGACAGAGGTTCACCTTCCAGCAGGACAATGACCCTAAGCACACTGTTAAATCAATTCTCGAGTGGTTTAAGGGGAAACATTTAAATGTCCTGGAATGGCCTAGTCAAAGCCCAGAACTCAATCAAGTTGAGAATCTGTGGTATGACTTAAAGTTTGCTGTACATCAGCGGAACCCATCCAACTTGATTGAGCTGAAGCAGTTTTGCCTTGAAGAATGGGCAAAAATCCCAGTGGCTACATGTGCCAAGCTTATAGAGACATATCTCAAGAGACTTGCAGCTGTAATTGCTGCAAAAGGTGGTTCTACAAAGTTTTGACTTTGGGGGGTGAATGGTTATGCATGGTAAAGTTTTCAGTTTATTTGTCTTATTTCTTGTTTGTTTCACAATAAAAATATTTTGCATTTTCAATGTGGTAGGCATGTAGTGTAAATCAAATGATTACAAACCCCTAAAAAAAGCAATTTTAATTCCAGGTTGTAAGGCAATAAAATAGGAAAAATACCAAGGGGGTGAATACTTTCGCAAGCCACTGTATATCACAATGAGATGATATGCTTGACTGTCCTCTTTCATATTCAATCTCCAGGCTGGGCTCCATTGCTCAGATGGAGAGCAAATCGATTCTTTGTCCAGACAGGCCAGAAAATTGATACGTCATTCCCAATGAAAATATGGGGTCTGAAACCTGACACTTCAAGTCAGCTCTACTGATAGAGTGGCAGCGGAGAGCAGACAGATGGGGCATTCTGGGACTATAAATCACTGGACTAACATTCACCGAACATTTTGTACGTCAAAATGTCAGTTATCGCCGGTCCAGAAACGCTCACAGTCCCCCCTATAGGGGACTTAACATCTAAGAGAAAGGCATAAGTCATATGAAGGTTGCCAATTGATCAGTTTCTGCCACGGGGCTGACCGATATCCATTTGTACTTATTGGAACGAATTCACATTGTTTTGGCAGCTCAGACCAATCTCTGCAGTCATTTTGTAGAGGAACGTCCACAATTCCAATGTCTTCCATAGGTGATGTTGACAATATATCCTAACAAATGTGAAGTGTGTGTGTGTGTGTGTGTGTGTGTGTGTGTGTGTGTGTGTGTGTGTGTGTGTGTGTGTGTGTGTGTGTGTGTGTGTGTGTGTGTGTGTGTGTGTGTGTGTGTGTGTGTGTGTGTGTGTGTGTGTGTGTGTGTGTGTGTGTGTGTGTGTGTGTGTGCGTGCGTGTGTGCATAGGGTTGGGGACTAATGGATTACATGTTATCAGTTACATGTCACTGACAACAAAGAAACTGCTACTGCAATCCGTTACCAGCAAAAATATTGTAATCAGATTACAGAAACGTTTGAAAAACTAGATGGTTACTTTTAAGTTCAGAAAGGATGTTTGCGAAAAAAAGTTATTTATGATGCCTTTTTGTTTTCTCAATGACATTCAAATCAACATGGAAAAAAACATATGATGACACACCAAATGCGTTTGATGGATGACAGGAAAACAGCAGGAGTGGGCTTTTGTACGCTACAGTCCAAGCTTTGACTTCAAATTGTGTTATTTCGGTCAGCATCCAAAGATTATATATCCTGTTTGAATAAATGCTTGGAGGTAAGGATGACAGCAGTGGTGTAGCCTACGGGCGATATAGATATAATTTATTATTGACATATACAGCGCAATGACGTGAATCACACTGCTGTCCTCTCATTTAGCTATTTGCGCAACACAGATTGTGGTTGTTGTGGATGGCTGTTCACACACTCATATGTGTAATTTAACACAATAATGGTTGAATTTGAGAAGATGAAGCTGCCTGTCAATCATTGGTTTTGCGATCAGTGGCCAGCCAGTGAAAAATGTTCTATTGCAACAGCTGCATTCTACAATGCAGATCCCAGTCTATGGAATAAAAGTTTGAGAGAGTTCCTCCCTTCTAAATACAGTATTGTCTTCCACATACAGTCTTTTGGGGACCCTGTGTTGAGGATCAGAGAATTGGAGGTGTTGTTTCCTACCTTCACCATCTGGGGGCGGCCTGTCAGGAAGTCCAGGACTCAGTTGCAAGGGGTAGGGATAAGGATGAGCTTGCATGGTACTATGGTGTTGAAGGCTGAGCTATAGTCAATGAACAGCATTCTGACGTAGATATTCCTCTTATCTGGATGGGATAGGGCAGTTTGCAGTGTGATGGCGATTGCATCGTCTGTGGATCTATTGGGGCGGTAAGCAAATTGAAGTGGGTCTAGGGTGTCATGTAAGACAGAGGTGATATGATCCTTAACGATTCTCTCAAAGCACTTCATGATGACAGAAGTGAGTGCTATGGGGTGATAGTCATTTAGTTCAGTTACATCGAGCTTTCAGTTTTATGTAAATTCTGCCATCTATCCACGGATTCTGATTTGGGTAGGTTTTAATAGTCACCGCAAGAACAACATCCCCTATACTCTCGAGTGGCGCAGCGGTCTAAGGCACTTCATCTATGTTTTTGAGGCGTCACTACAGACACCCTGGTTTGATTCCAGGCTGTATCACAACTGGCTGTGATTGGGAGTCCCATAAGGCAGCACAAAACTGGCCCAGTGTTGTCCGGATTTGGCCGGTGTAGGCCGTCATTGTAAATAAGAATTTGTTCTTAACTGACCTGCCTAGCTAAATAAAGGTTAAATTGTAAAAAAAACACACAAAAAACACTTCCTGATGAATTCAGTCACTGTGTCCGTGACTGAATTCAATGTTATTCTCATAGGCTACCCGGAACATATCCCAGTCCGCGTGATCAAAACAATCTTGAATCGTGGATTCTGATTGGTCAGACCAGCATTGAATAGACCTTAGCATGGGTACTTCCTGTTTGAGTTTCTGCCTATAGGAAGGGAGGAGCAAAATGTAGTCGTGATCTGATGTAGTCGTGAGTACTACAGTCAATGTGCTGATAGAACTTCGGTAGCTTTTACCTCAAATTTGCTTTGTTTAAATGCTGCCTCAGGCTATGTGGTTTCCAGTTTGCTTAAAGTCAAGTGTAGTTCTTTGAGGGCCATCGTGGTATTGGCTTGAGGGGGAATATACACTGCTGTGACTATATACGAACAGAATTCTCTTTAGCTGTAATACAGTTGGCATTTGATTGTGAGGTATTCTAGGTCTGGGGAACAAAAGGACTTGAGTTTCTGTATGTCATCACAATCACACCATGAGTAGTTAATCATGAAACATACATCCCGCCATTCTTCTTCCAGGAGAGTTCTTTATTCCTGTCTGTGCGATGAACTGACAATTTTGGACAGGTAACTAATAACTGTAACAGATTACATTTAAAAAAGTAATCTATCCAACCCTGTGTGCGTGTGCATGTGCATGGCTGTGGGCAATGCGGAAGGGTGTGTATATGGTTGTGTTTCAATGTGCGCCTGGAGGTAATTCTAAGTTATATATACATGTTGGTGCTTGTGTGCACATGCACATACGATACAAGCAGTACAATCTTACATGTGAGAGCTTGTCTGTGTTAGCTTTCCCCACCTGTGAAAGCCCTTGTATTTCTGAGAATATGTGATTCTGAGTACACAGACTGAGGCCAAAGCCGGGAAAGAGAGACAGAGAGACCATGAGAGACAGCTAGAGATATAGACAGAGAGCAGGTGACAGTCAGAGAGAGGGGAGCAGAGAGAACTGGGTCAGGGAAGAGGACTCTATAATAGGCTGATGAGAACCACATAACACTGATACAGGCCCAGTGAGCACAGTATCCATGGTGAGGAGGAGGATGGGAGGGAGGGAGGAGGAGGGGAGGGAGGTCAAATATCTGCTTGCATTGATATGAGCTCACACAACACTAATCTCCGGTGCCAGTGTCACACAGCAGATACACAGGGTTCCCATGCCGCTGGCACAAAGTTGTCACGCAGCAACCATAAACAGCAGACTGGGCATCTATAATCTCTTCTGTCTTTTCTCTGTTTGGTTTTTACCATGGGGAATGCCATCGGGTGATTTTCCAACACTTATACAAACGTGTTGATGCCCCGGCACGGCTTGGCAGGGTGGCATGACCCAGCATGTTGCACAGATACACGCTCCTGGATATGGGAGGGGTGAGATGAAGAGGGGTGAGAAAGGCTGCGGGGGGAAGAGGAGGAAGGGAGTGGGGGGCACAGCCAGGGCTGTGAGCAGTAAATACTTAACATTCCATTACCTGGCCTAACCTTGCAAGAGTGACCTCGCTGCCTGCCAGGGCTACCTGAGCCATGCCCCTTGGCCGTGCACATCAGCGCTGGGGGTGAAACTTAAGAGGAACAGAGCGAGAGAGAGACTGCTCATTCATAAGTCAGGGAGGGAGAGGGAGGGAGGGAGGAATCACTCTGGCATAGAAAAACAAGGAGGTCTGGGGGCGCGACTGAAACATCAAGCCTGCAGAGCTCCAAAACATTGTTCTTATTGTCAGTGGACAAACTATGAAGGGATATCAAATCAAATCCAATTTTATTTGTCATACGCTAAAAACAACAGGTGTGAAACGCTTACTTACAAGCCCTTAACCAACAATACAGATTTAATCAAATAAGAGTTAAGAAAAAGATTTACTAAATTAACTAAAGTTAAAAAAGTAACACAAAAAATAACAATAACGAGGCTATATGCAGGGGGTACCGGTACTGTGTCAATGTATGGGGGTACAGGTTAGTCGAGGTAATTGAGGTAATATGTACATGTAGGTAAGGGTAAAGTGACTATACATAGATAATAAACAGCGAGTAGCAGCAGCGGAAAAAATATGATCTATAAATAAAAAAGGAGATCATGCCGGAATGCCATATTGTACCTATCCAAAGCTGTCAGGGAAAAATCACTAACTAAAAGCGATGTGATTGACACTCAATGACATGGAAAGGGCACTTCTGCTGCAACTGTTACAGTACGTAAAACCGCCACATAGCATGTAAAGAAGAGTCAGCCTCTGTCTTTCCTTTGATCTGACACACTAGGGTATACAGTTCACACACAAACATGTATTCACATGCGTTAGCAGTCCCACACACATAGACGTACGCCCACGCACATACACACTCATGCAAACATACACCCATGCACATACACACTAATGCAAGCACGCACACACTAACGTGCACACACTCGCACACACTCGCACACACTCGCACACACACACACACACACACACACACACACACACACACACACACACACACACACACACACACACACACACACACACACACACACACACACACACACACACACACACACACACACACACACACACACACACACACACACACACACACACACACACACACACACACACACACACACACACACACACCATGCAAAATTGCTGCCTTTGACAAACTGCACCTCATACATGCACTCACACACTCACACAGCACTGCTCCAACTCCTCCAACTTCCTCAGAGCAAACTCTAGGCTCCAACTCAGACTCAATGTTAGATTTAAAGTGTCACACACACTGCTGACCCATAGACTCACCCTCAACTTTGTCTGACAGTAGCATACTACTCACTCTATCTCTTACACTATAATTATAGCTCTAACCTCAAAAACTCTCTCTCCGCTTCACTTGCTGGGCTCAATATAACATGTGTTATGTTCTTCATGGAAAACTTGAATGACAGAAACTCAAGAGTCTACAGATGGGATCTTAATTTGATCACGTCCTTGCAGCAAACAATTTTCCTGCACCACAGGAAATGCAAGTTAGCATCTTATTAACTACAAAGATTCATCCATGCATTTTACCATGTACATTCAACACGCCACGACAAGGACCATTGGAGATTGAGTTACTGTACATGACGGTCACTCATTGACTTTTCAAACTCTGCACAGATAACTCTCTTTACCTCTCTTCATCTCAATCTCTTTTTTCCCCTATTTTCACCTATTTTGATTGATGTCTGTTCTAATTCGCTGTCTGTATCCGTTTATTTTTTCAATCAATAACTGTCTGGATCTATTTAACTCACTGTAAAGTGATACTATGGTGTTACTAAAGTGATACTAACACACAGTCACACACATGCATAGTAACACACATGCTTTATGGCTAAAATGTGCGTGACAGGGGAATTTATAGACACACCAAAATGTGAGACACACACTAAACAGTGGGAAGTCAAACCTGTCACACACTCTTAATAAAACACAATTCAATTCAATAGAAGTAGTATCAAGACATGAATGCCAGCATTCATTCAGGCACATTCAGAGAAATCACACACACCGCACAAGCATGCCTTACATGCTCCTCACCCACCTTGCGAGCTGCACACCAACTCCTTCAATTTCCAATGCTTGTGGTGTGTGTAAGTCTCTCGCTTCCCTGGTTCGTTCCTCTCTCCCTCTCTTGCTCACTCTCACTCTCTCGCTCTCCCTTCTCATTCTATTCTCATCGCGTGGCTCTCGTGACGCTCCGCGGCTGGGAGAGAGGGAAGAAAGGAGGGAATAAGGGGGGGAGAGGAGGGAGGTAGGAAAAGAGTGACGAGCGATTCCTGCCCAGACTGATGAGTGAGGCTCAGGAAAATACCCTGGGGAGAAAAAAGATTTGGAGTCTTTCACTCTGCAAAAGCTGTCTTTTTCTCTCCTCACTGCACTCCTCTCTCTGTTCCTTTTTTTTTCTTAATCTGTACTTGTCCTTCTTGGTTCCCTCTCTCCACAGATCCTTGAAAGTCTCCTCTGAACCTCTTTTACTCTCTTAAACTCCTGCCACTCATCCTGTTCTATATGTATCCCCCTCTCTCCCCTTCTTTCTTTCCTCTCCTCGCTCTCTCTCATTCTGGTGTGCAGCTGGCTCGATGAGGGACACACACCTGTCCACCTGCCCACCTGCTCTGGTCTTATTAAAGTGGGGGATGATTTTCACCGAAAGGAGGTAAAGAAGAAATAATGATCTTATTCTCTTCATGTCTTCCTCTCATTTCTCCCACCTCTTCTCCAGGAATTGTGATGTCATGGGTGCAAAGGTATAGTTCCCAGAACTGTCTGAACAGCAGCGAGTCATTAAAAGACTGGGAAATTTTCTGGGAAATAAACATGGAATTCTGCAGATGCCGTGGCCACTGCATGTGCCATTGCATAATACGGTCTCTCCTGCAGTTGCCTACACACACACACACACGCACGCACACACACACACACACACACACACACACACACACACACACACACACACACACACACACACACACACACACACACACACACACACACACACACACACACACACACACACACACACACACACACACACACACACACACACACACACACACACACACACACACACACACACACACACACACACACACACACACACACCGCACACGCACACACACACACAGGAATGCACACAGACACACACTCACACACAAAAGTGCACACGCACAAACACACACTCTCTTTAAGGTTTCATGGCCTTGACACTCTCTTTCCAGAATGTGAGGAATGCAGCCTGCTGATTGGCTGGTGACTATGTCCATTAAGCCTCAAGCCCACTAGAGTCTCTTCAAGGGTCATGACCAATGTTCCCTCTAATTCTTTCCAGCACTGAGCAAATTTCAGGTCGGCTGAGCGCAAACTTGAATGTTGTGAAAATTCTGTGCAACTTCCAGGACATGTTTATTGTGAACACTGAGGCTATATTGATCATAATGCTATTTGGCTATTTGATCATAATGTAGGTCTGCCAGAGTGGCCTACCATCAAAAAAACAAAAACAAAAACAATGGTGAAAATGCATCCCATTACAATTTAACATGGAAAAAGCTGTTCTATCATTCAGCCTACAATAGCAGCCAATGTGTGGTGTTCAATGTAGAGAAAAAAAACATGCAGGGCTTGACATTAACCTGTTGATCCACTTGTCCTTCAGACAAAGAGGTGACAGAAAGTATTGTTGTGTTGTTTGAAGCAAGAAACCACTTTACAAAATAAAATGCATTGCTATTCCCATACCATTGTTACAGAGAATCAGACAAATTATGTTACCCTCTGCTATTGGATACTTACCTTATTCAAGCCTGTTTTTAGATACAAAACTGCCCCTTTAAGACAAAAAAATCTCTTTGTCAGACGAGCTTTTCAGAGATATCTAGAAATGTAGACATTTTGTGTTCTTGTAGGAAGCAATCCTTCCCCCATTGCTGACAACAAATAATCTATAACTGGGCGAACAATTCACTGACTAGCAAAGGATATGAACTAAATGTGCACACGTGGCTATGTGCACATGCAGCTCTCACTTTGATCTCAAAACAAGCACATCTACTCATGACCACTCATATTGTAAACTGTCAGGTCCAGTTCAGAAAAAGTTTATTGTCCAAAAGGGAATAACAGAAATCCTGTAGAGGGGAATAGGAGAAGCGGCCACAGATGGCAATGGTCAGAGACACCTCTGAATATAGTCCTACTGCAGCTCTGATTGGTTCCAATGTGCACCGGACTAAATGTGATTAGGGAATAGGAACAGCTGGTGCATGTCAATGCAGGGAAAGAATGATAATAAATGACAAACATGACAGTAAACACAGTCCAGTTCAAAGTGAATGGCACAGATCCATATATGGCAATGGTCTATCTGAATATAGTCCTACTGCAGCTCTGATTGGTTATGTGCACCGGACTGTGTAGAGTACGTGGTGCCTGTCAATGCAATAGAATCCTACTTCGAAGCGGTCTGTCTACATCAAGATCTCTTGCATAGTTAGTTTTGGATACTAAGTCTTGCATAGTTTTCCGGTATGTTGCTTTGAAAGTATCTAATATTGTGTTTATTCGGTCACAATTCCCACAGTAAAGGAAATGTTGATAGTGTTAACCAAGGGGGAAAACTAGAAAGTTGAGTGAAGTACAATCACGTGCTTCTCCGCAGGGGCAGATATTTATTCTGCACGGAAGTCCCAGGGGAGCTGTGCGCCCGCGTGCAGCTTAGAGGGAACATTGGCCATGACCTCAGATAAGAGGAGAAGAGGTGAAGTTTTAAAAAAGTGTATAGTGTAAGGACCTTTGTATAACCTTCTCCTTCATAACAGTATCTTTGATTTCAGTGATTCCTAATCCCAGCACTAAGTGGGGACTTAAACAGAGAACATCAGAGAGAGTGACTTTTGACTGAGAGAAGGAGATACTACCTCACTCACATTAGCCCAATCATACTCTATGGTCATCAGTGTGAGAAAAGTGTTGACAACCATCACTTGATCTTCAGCCCAAACCCTTCACCTTTAGTCACATTCCTACTGTGGATGAAAGCAAGACCTGATTACTGCTCACAGAATTACATTAGTATCACCTCATCCACATTATCATCTCATGAGGATCCACAGATGTATCTTTCTCTCTGGATGTTCCCCTAATAGGGAATGACATGGGCTCTTATCTTTGCCCAAACCTCTGCTCCTCCGCTCTTTTCATCTCCTGCTTTGTCACCCTCCTAGCTTTCTCCACAGTATTAATGATGATGAAATCAGAGTGGGGAGACGACAGTAGAAACGCAAAGCAGACAAAGATTGTGTCCCAAATGGCACCTTATTCCCTTTACAGTGCACTACTTTTGGTAACACTATTTGGATAGTCCATCTGTAGATGCTCTACAGACTTACTACAGACTATCAGTAGCACCACAACTAACTATCTACTAAACCTAACCCTAGCTCTAACCTTTAACATTATATTAACCCTAAACTTAACTCTTACCCTAAACCTTTTTCTAAACCCAAACCTAAGCATAATCTTAGTTAGCAGTTGCTTATCAACAGACTGTGTTTGATCTATAGAGCATCTACAGATGGAAAATCCCAACTATCACAAATAAAGTGTGATCCTAATTTTGATCAGGGCCCTTTGGGCTCTGATCAACAGTAGCACACACACACACACACACACACACACACACACACACACACACACACACACACACACACACACACACACACACACACACACACACACACACACACACACACACACACACACACACACACACACACACACACACACACACACACACACACACACACACACACACACACACACACACACACACTATTGCCCAATGGGCTCTGGTCAAAAGTAGTACACACACACACTATTGCCCAATGGGCTCTGGTCAAAAGTAATGCACTACGTACGCAATATGATGAGATTTGAGACGCAGACTATGCATGCCTGGCGTGCGTTTCAGCGGCCAAATTTTGAAATAAATCCTGTTTATGGACAAGGGGGCCTTGATCCCATGAGTCATTACTTAGCCACTGAGAATCTGGCAGGGCTCCTCTCTCCCTCTCACTTATACTTACAACTTACACACACACTCCCTGCCGTATGGTCATCTTTCAATTCCATAAACCCATTATCTCCCCCTGGCCCAGCGGCTCAAAGAGACGCATTCCCCTCCTCTCTCATGTACACTTCCAGGTCTACAGAATCTCAACTTCTCGCCCAGTCATGGCTGCATACAACAGGCCTACAGCAATCACAGCAGGGATTTAAATAATGTCAGAAAGAACTCAATAAAATAAAACAAAACTAATGTTTCTTTGTCAAAAGCTTCATAAGCAACAGGTGTGGACTAACAGTAAAATGCTTACTTACGTGCCTTTCCCAACAATGCAGAGAGAAAGAAAATAGAGAAATAATAGAAAAGTAAAACTCATAATAATAATAAAAGTATTAATAGATACACAATGACTAACGATAACTAGGCTATATACCACGGGTATCAGTACAGAGTCAATGTGCAGGGGTATCTTGTAATTTAGGTAGATATGTACATATAACTAAGAATAAAGTGACAGATAGTAAACAGTAGAGTAGCAGTGATGAGTTCATGGAAAAAGGGCCAATGCAGATAGTCCGGTTAACTATTTAACTAACTATTTAACAGTCTTTTGGCTTGGGGGTAGAAGCTGTTCAGGGTCCTATTGCTTCCTGACTTGGTGCATCGGTATCGCTTACTGTGCAGTAGCAGAGAGAACAGTGTATGACTTGACTGAAGTCTTTGTTTGGACCATGATAGATCCATAGTGATGTGGACACAGAGGAACTTGAAGCTCTAGACCCGCTCCACTACAGCCCCTTCACTGTGAATGGGGGCCTGCTCGTCTCTCCGTTTCCTGTAGTTCACATTATCTCCTTTGTCTTGTTGACGTTGAGGTAGAGATTGTTGATCCTGGCACGACACTGCCAGGTGTCTGACCCCTTCCCTTCCCTCATCGTCGTCAGTGATCAGGCCTGACTGGCTCACTAGCTAACTTTACATGGATGTTCTTATAATTCGTATCTCAGACCCATTTGCTTGACTAGTTATAGCCTAATTTTAGCTAGCTAACATTGAACAGGGTCGGTTAACTACCTGCAGATTCATGCAGGGTAGCAGCATCATTAGTTGGGATTATGGTTCATTGTTTACCTAGCTAGCTACATGTCTTAACAAAATACTCTCATCTGAGTGTGCCAGAGCACAGAATAACTGATGAATTTACTAACGCTCAACACCCATTGAATATGGCCAGTGTCAGTAAACGTGTAATTAAATTGTTGCCAGCAGCACAATAACAGTCACCAATGCTCTGGAGAACATGAAAACAGCCTAATCAGCTCTGCTAGGGTGAGTAAAATGGGTGGGGTGTGGTGTTCTCTCATTATGTGTCTGGTAGTAGCTAGCAAGCTAGCCAATGTTAGCCAGTTAGCTTGGGTGCTTGACTGCCGTTGTGAGGTTAGAACACTCTATACCTTGGCCAGAACGTCCAGTGTGTGCTTGAAAGCACTGAGAGCGAAACGCTCTGAATTTACGAACTGACAATCTGACAGCACAGTTGCAGTCACCAACACTCTGGATAACATAACAGCCTAACCAGCTCTGCTGGACCACTGAACCACTGTATCAGCAAAACATTTACATAATGTACTGAAAAATCATATTAAAAAAATAATCACTCTAAAATTGTTAAATATCACCCCCCCCCCAACACACACAATATGTTCAGTGAGCTGTTCTCTAATTTGTGTCTGGAAGTAGCTAGCAAGTTAGCTTGGGTGCCTGACTGTCTTTTTTTATTATTATGAACAAAACCAGAAATATACAAACAAGAATACATAAACCTAACAGACATAAGACATTACATATCGAGATACATTTTTTATTTTTCAAAACATTTGAGATTTTCATAGATTATTTGTTTTTACACTTACTGATCATTTCAAAAATAATATTTCAATTATATCTTCAATTATAGCAATTTAAATTATAACAATGTGAAGAGGGGCTTGTTCTCCGCCTACCTCATTTTATGGATAAAGAATCTGCCATTAAATAACGTTAATAGTAGTTTATTTTAAAATATAAATCTTCTAACTCACTTCAAATTCTTCTGATATAACAGTCCCAAAATATATGATCAAAAGGCTCTTGGTCACAACCACAATATACACATTAGTTATCAATATCTATTTTGAATCTGTGTATAATAAAAGGTCTTTACAGGGGTGCTTGACTGCTGTTGTTAGTACAGAATACTTCGATCACATATTCCAGTCTGTGCTAGCAAAGCAGTCCTGCAGCTTAGCATCTGTTTCATTGGAACTTTCCATATTGAGCGTGTCACTGGTACTTCCTGTTTGAGTTTTAGCTTGTAAGCAGGAATCTGGAGGATAGAGTTATGGTCAGACTTGTCAAATGGAGGGCGAAGGAGATCTACGCATCTCTGTGTGTGGAGTAAAGCTGATATAGAGTTTTTCCGCCTTTAGTTGCACAGGTACATTCTGGTAAAAATGAGGTAAGACGGATTTCAGTTGTCTTGTAATAAAATCACCGGCCACTAGGAGTGCAATCAATGGATGCACATTTTCTTGTTTGCTATTGAATGCAGTCTCAGTGCCAGCATCGGATTGTGGTGGTAAATAGACACCTACAAAAAATAGACACCTACAAAAAAAGTTTCAAATTGGCAGAACAGATCCTAAAGTACATTGAAGACCATAACATTTTATATTCAGTCCATTTTAGAAAATGCTATCCTACCAACACTTGTTTACTATACTTGACAGATTTTATCAAGCAAGACATTGACAAGGGCAATTTATGTGGTATGGTAATGCTTGACCTACAAAAAGCATGTTCTACTGTGAACCATGATATTTTGTTGTACAAACTTCTTATTATGGGTGAAGTCATACCTAACTGATGAGCTCCAAAGGGTGGATATGGGTGGGACTGGTTGATGCTAAAGGCAATAAACTGTGGTGTCCCCCAGGGGAGCATTTTGGGGCCTTTGCTTTTTTGCTCTACCTAAATTACATGGACTCTTCCTGTTCATGCTCTCTGTTCCTGTATGAAGATGATTCTGCCCTCTTGGCTTTACATAAGAAAAAGAAGAGTGTTGAAATGACCCTAAGCAGCGAACTGATTTAAGTCAGTAACTGGTTATCTGACAACAAACTGTCTTTGCACTTAGGCAAGAAAGAAAGTATCCTGTTTGGTTCCAAACACAAAGTGAGACATGCTTCCAACTCCTCGGTCAAGTGTAATGGTGTGGTGTTTAAGGAAAAAATGTTCTGTTATATACTTGGGAAGTGACATGACAGGTGAACTCATGGCTCTAAAGGTCATTGAGTGTCACGCGGAGCGGAACAGGTGAACCCAAGAGCAGACTCAGACGAGGAGACTGGAATGAGGTAACCAAGGTATTCATTGAAACACAGAGGGAATATGGGTTGCAGGCCAGGGGAAGCTCGGGCGGGTTGCAGGAAGCCCAGTGTGGAGGCCGAGGCTGGAGCGAGGGGAGTTGGGACAGGGTAAGCAGGTCCAGAGAGGAATCCAAGGACGCAGTGGAGTGGGGGTCCAGGACAGTGTAGCAGGACTGATGAGACGTGGGACTGGAGACAGATACCAAAGTCAGAGCGGGAAAAACAGTAGCGGAGAGGAAAACAGCGTCAGGTAAGGGAAAACAAGCATAACATGAAAACAGGATTTAAGCAGGATCAAATTTCTAAGACTGGCTGAGCAGAGGTTGTGATCTGGCAGCGCGGAAGTGGCAGGGTTGAGTTGGGTTGTAGAGGTCTTGATTTTGGAACAGGTTACAACTGGTGGGGGATCTGTTCTTCCTCCAGCACACCTGTCTCCGCCCACACAATCACACACACACACACACACACACACACACACACACACACACACACACACACACACACACACACACACACACACACACACACACACACACACACACACACACACACACACACACACACACACACACACACACACACACACACACACACACACACACACACACACACACACAGAGAGAGGTTAGGGAGGCTGCACAGGCTTAACAAAATTATGTTTGTTTCAATGAAAGTTACAAGGTAATGTATTGTTTTCCTTTTTACAGTTTCCTCCCTGTTGATGAGATTAATTTTAGATTAAAACATTTAAATGTTATAATCTTGTGTATATATTCTTCTCCATATATTTCCACGAGGACCACAATGGAAAAAAACGTTTAAAACTTTTTTTGTGTCATCCTCGATTTTATTGGCATTCAGGGGAGGGGTTCGGGAGAGCGTTGAGGAATGGTGGTTTAAGGGTGGTGGTTAGGAGAGGGGTGAGGAATGGTCATTTAAGGGTGGGGTTGGGAGAGGGATGAGGATGTTCTCAGGTGGTGTAATGGTGTATCAGCGTCACAGGGAACGGTGGGCAACGAACATCGTTACTCACTAGGAATAATTCACTGATACAGGAGATTCATACCTGTTGTGCATACCTCACTATCACAAAGCACACATTTGTTAAGGTGATTAAACCTTGCAGTTTGAGTTGGGTCATCTACGCTCATGTTACAAGTAGCTAAAAGTAGTTACATTCTGATGGCATAAGAGTTTCTTTAACAACAATCACAAGATTGGACCATGATAATGAAATTGACTGCCTGGAAATATGATCTGAACTACTGCATTCATTAGTTGACTGTCAATATGTCCATGATATTTGACTAATAGACAAACGACTGAGGTGAATAACCTGCGGCCTTCTGAACCTGTACCTCGTCACAAATATTAATGAAAGAAAGACAAAGGGGGGCATTGTGCGGCTGACACAATGCAATGGAGGTAGAACAGATGGAGGGGAAAGTTCTCTATGTCTTCCCTCTCTCACTCTCTTCCTCTTTCTGACCCTCTCCATCTCTCTTCATCCCCATCTACTTTTTTCTCTTTCTCCCATGCCGTCTCCCTCACCCTCTTTCAATCTGCCTCTTCCAGAGACATATCCAACCATCTAAAACACTCACCAGTCTAGAGCTATCCCAAGTCACAGTGTGTTTCTGGCAGTTGGTAGCCCGACAAGTGCAGACATACAGTTGAAGTCGGAAGTTTACATACACCTTAGCCAAATACATGTAAAGCTTTCACAATTCCTGACATTTAATCCTAGTAGGAAATCCCTGTCTTAGGTCAGTTAGGATCACCACTTTATTCTACGAATGTTTAATGTCAGAATAATATTAGAGATAATTATTTATTTCAGCTTTTATTTCTTTCATCACATTCCCAGCGGGTGAGATGTTTACATACACTCAATTAGTATTTGGTTGCATTGCCTTTAAATTGTTTAATTTGGTCATACGTTTCGGGTAGCCTTCCACAAGCTTCCCACATTAAGTTGGGTGAATTTTGGCCCATTTCTCCTGACAGAGCTGGTGAAACTGAGTCAGGTTTGTAGGCCTCCTTGCTCGCACATACTTTTTCAATTCTACCCACAATTTTTCTATAGGATTAAGTTCAGAGCTTTGTGATGGCCACTCCAATACCTTGACTTTGTTGTCCTTAAGCCATTTTGCCACAACTTTGGAAGTATGCCTGGGGTCATTGCCCATTTGGAAGACCCATTTGCGACCAAGCTTCAACTTCTTGACTGATGTCCTGAGATGTTGCTTCAATTTTCCTACCTAATGATGCCATCTATATTGTGAAGTGAACCAGTCCCTCCTGCAGCAAAGCACCCCCACAACATGATGCTGCCACCCCGTGCTTCACGGTTGGGATGGTGTTCTTCGACTTGCAAGCCTCCCCCTTTATCCTCCAAACATAACGAAGGTCATTATGGCCAAACAGTTCTATTTTTGTTTCATCAGACCAGAGGACATTTCTCCAAAAAGTATAATCTTTGTCCCCATGTCTGGATTTTTTTATGGGGGTTTTGGAGCAGTGGCTTCTTCCTTGCTGAGCGGCCTTTCAGGTTATGTCGATATAGGACTTGTTTTACTGTGGATATAGATACTTTTGTACCTGTTTCCTCCAGCATATTCCCAGGTTTCTTTTTGCACCAAAGTACATTCATCTCTAGGAGACAGAATGCGTCTGTCATGCAGGTGAAAGAGGACCCAAAAGCGACTTAACAGAAACAGAGTTTATTTCAGTCCAAAACGGAATAACAGAAATCCTCTAGACTTGTAGAGGGGAAACAACTGGAGAAGCGGCCACAGACTGCAGGTCGCTTCGGGTAGGCGCAGGCCGTAGTCGACAGAGACACCTGCTCCCACGCAGCATCTGATGAAGGCAAAAAACACGACAGGACAGGGCGATACACAATCACGGCAAAAACACGACAGGACAGGGCGAAACGCAATCACAGCATGGTGAATACAATACAAGGAACCGACGGGACAGGAACGGATCACAAAGGAATAAATAGGGACTCTAATCAGGAGAAAGGATCGGGAACAGGTGTGGGAAGACTAAATGATGATTAGGGGAATAGGAACAGCTGGGAGCAGGAACGGAACGATAGAGAGAAGAGAGAGCGAGAGAGTGAGAGAGGGAGGGGGAGAGAGAGGGATAGAAGGAGGGAAAGAACCAAATAAGACCAGCAGAGGGAAACGAATAGCATGGGGAGCACAGGGACAAGACATGATAATAAATGACAAACATGACAGTACCCCCCACTCACCGAGCGCCTCCTGGCGCACTCGAGGAGGAATCCTGGCGGCAACGGAGGAAATCATCGATGAGTGAACGGTCCAGCACGTCCCGAGACGGAACCCAACTCCTCTCCTCAGGACCGTAACCCTCCCAATCCACTAGGTATTGGTGACCCCGTCCCGAGAACGCATGTCCATGATCTTATGTACCTTGTAAATAGGTGCGCTCTCGACAAGGACGGGAGGGGGAGGGAAGACGAACGGGGGTGCGAAGAAAGGGCTTAACACAGGAGACATGGAAGACAGGATGGACGCGACGAAGATGTCGCGGAAGAAGCAGTCGCACAGCGACAGGATTGACGACCTGGGAGACACGGAACGGACCAATGAACCGCGGAGTCAACTTACGAGAAGCTGTCGTAAGAGGAAGGTTGCGAGTGGAAAGCCACACTCTCTGGCCGCAACAATACCTTGGACTCTTAATCCTGCGTTTATTGGCGGCTCTCACCGTCTGTGCCCTGTAACGGCAAAGTGCAGACCTCACCCTCCTCCAGGTGCGCTCACAACGTTGGACAAACGCTTGAGCGGAGGGAACGCTGGACTCGGCAAGCTGGGATGAGAACAGAGGAGGCTGGTAACCCAGACTACTCTGAAACGGAGATAACCCGGTAGCAGACGAAGGAAGCGAATTGTGAGCGTATTCTGCCCAGGGGAGCTGTTCTGCCCAAGACGCAGGGTTTCTGAAAGAAAGGCTGCGTAGTATGCGACCAATCGTCTGATTGGCCCTCTCTGCTTGACCGTTAGACTGGGGATGAAACCCGGAAGAGAGACTGACGGACGCACCAATCAAACGACAGAACTCCCTCCAAAACTGTGACGTGAATTGCGGGCCTCTGTCTGAAACGGCGTCTAACGGGAGGCCATGAATTCTGAATACATTCTCAATAATGATTTGTGCCGTCTCCTTAGCGGAAGGAAGTTTAGCGAGGGGAATGAAATGTGCCGCCTTAGAGAACCTATCGACAACCGTCAGAATCACAGTCTTCCCCGCAGACAACGGCAGACCGGTAATGAAGTCTAAGGCAATGTGAGACCATGGTCGAGAAGGAATGGGAGCGGTCTGAGACGACCGGCAGGAGGAGAGTTACCCGACTTAGTCTGCGCGCAGTCCGAACAAGCAGCCACGAAACGGCGCGTGTCACGCTCCTGAGTCGGCCACCAAAAGCGCTGGCGAATAGACGCAAGAGTGCCTCGAACACCGGGATGACCAGCTAGCTTGGCAGAGTGAGCCCACTGAAGAACAGCCAGACGAGTGGAAACAGGAACGAAAAGGAGGTTACTAGGACAAGCGCGCGGCGACGCAGTGTGTGTGAGTGCTTGCTTAACCTGTCTTTCAATTCCCCAGACTGTTAACCCGACAACACGCCCATAAGGAAGAATCCCTCGGGATCAGTAGAAGCCACAGAAGAACTAAACAGACGGGATAAGGCATCAGGCTTGGTGTTCTTGCTACCCGGACGGTAAGAAATCACAAACTCGAAACGAGCGAAAAACAACGCCCAACGAGCTTGACGGGCATTAAGTCGTTTGGCAGAACGGATGTACTCAAGGTTCTTATGGTCTGTCCAAACGACAAAAGGAACGGTCGCCCCCTCCAACCACTGTCGCCATTCGCCTAGGGCTAAGCGGATGGCGAGCAGTTCACGGTTACCCACATCATAGTTGCGCTCAGATGGCGACAGGCGATGAGAAAAATAAGCGCAAGGATGAACCTTATCGTCAGACTGGAAGCGCTGGGATAGAATGGCTCCCACGCCTACCTCTGAAGCGTCAACCTCGACAATGAATTGTCTAGTGACGTCAGGAGTAACGAGGATAGGAGCGGACGTAAAACGTTCTTTTAGAAGATCAAAAGCTCCCTGGGCGGAACCGGACCACTTAAAACACGTCTTGACAGAAGTAAGAGCTGTGAGAGGGGCAGCAACTTGACCGAAATTACGAATGAAACGCCGATAGAAATTAGCGAAACCTAAAAAGCGCTGCAACTCGACACGTGACCTTGGAACGGGCCAATCACTGACAGCTTGGACCTTAGCGGAATCCATCTGAATGCCTTCAGCGGAAATAACGGAACCGAGAAAAGTAACGGAGGAGACATGAAAAGAGCACTTCTCAGCCTTTACGTAGAGACAATTCTCTAAAAGGCGCTGTAGAACACGTCGAACGTGCTGAACATGAATCTCGAGTGACGGAGAAAAAATCAGGATATCGTCAAGATAGACAAAAACAAAAATGTTCAGCATGTCTCTCAGAACATCATTAACTAATGCCTGAAAAACAGCTGGCGCATTGGCGAGACCGAACGGCAGAACCCGGTACTCAAAATGCCCTAACGGAGTGTTAAACGCCGTTTTCCACTCGTCCCCCTCTCTGATGCGCACGAGATGGTAAGCGTTACGAAGGTCCAACTTAGTAAAGCACCTGGCTCCCTGCAGAATCTCGAAGGCTGATGACATAAGGGGAAGCGGATAACGATTCTTAACCGTTATGTCATTCAGCCCTCGATAATCCACGCAGGGGCGCAGAGTACCGTCCTTCTTCTTAACAAAAAAGAACCCCGCCCCGGCCGGAGAAGAAGAAGGCACTATGGTACCGGCGTCAAGAGACACAGACAAATAATCCTCGAGAGCCTTACGTTCGGGAGCCGACAGAGAGTATAGTCTACCTCGAGGAGGAGTGGTCCCCGGAAGGAGATCAATACTACAATCATACGACCGGTGAGGAGGAAGGGAGTTGGCTCGGGACCGACTGAAGACCGTGCGCAGATCATGATATTCCTCCGGCACTCCTGTCAAATCGCCAGGTTCCTCCTGAGAAGTAGGGACAGAAGAAACGGGAGGGATGGCAGACATTAAACACTTCACATGACAAGAAACGTTCCAGGATAGGATAGAATTACTAGACCAATTAATAGAAGGATTATGACATACTAGCCAGGGATGACCCAAAACAACAGGTGTAAACGGTGAACGGAAAATCAAAAAAGAAATAGTCTCACTGTGGTTACCAGATACTGTGAGGGTTAAAGGTAGTGTCTCAAATCTGATACTGGGAAGATGACTACCATCTAAGGCGAACATGGGCGTAGGCTTATCTAACTCTCTGAAAGGAATGTCATGTTTCCGAACCCATGCTTCGTCCATGAAACAACCCTCAGCCCCAGAGTCTATCAAGGCACTACATGTAGCACCCGAACCGGTCCAGCGTAGGTGGACCGACAAAGTAGTACAGGACCTTGATGGAGAGACTTGAGTAGTTGCGCTCACCTGTAGCCCTCCGCTTACAGATGAGCTCTGGCTTTTACTGGACATGAATTAACAAAATGTCCAGCAACTCCGCAATAGAGGCACAGGCGGTTGGTGATCCTCCGTTCCCTCTCCTTATTCGAGATGCGAATCCCTCCCAGCTGCATGGGCTCAGTCTCAAAGCCAGAGGAGGGAGATGGTTGCGATGCGGAGCAGGGAAACACCGTTGATGCGAGCTCTCTTCCACGAGCCCGGTGACGAAGATCTACCCGTCGTTCTATGCGGATGGCGAGAGCAATCAAAGAGTCCACATCTGAAGGAACCTCCCGGGAGAGAATCTCATCCTTAACCACTGCGTGAAGTCCCTCCAGAAAACGAGCGAGCAGCGCCGGCTCGTTCCACTCACTAGAGGCAGCAAGAGTGCGAAACTCAATGGAATAATCCGTTATGGACCGTTCACCTTGGCATAAGGAAGCCAGGGCCCTAGAAGCCTCCCCACCAAAAACTGAACGGTCAAAAACCCGAATCATCTCCTCTTTAAAGTTCTGGAACTTGTTAGAGCAATCAGCCCTTGCCTCCCAGATAGCTGTGCCCCATTCTCGAGCCCGGCCAGTAAGGAGTGAAATGACGTAAGCAACCCGAGCTCTCTCTCTAGAGTATGTGTTGGGTTGGAGAGAGAACACAATCTCACACTGCGTGAGAAAGGAGCGGCACTCAGTGGGCTGCCCGGAGTAGCAAGGTGGGTTATTAACCCTAGGTTCTGGAGGCTCGGCAGGCCAGGAAGTAACAGGTGGCACGAGACGTAGACTCTGGAACTGTCCAGAGAGGTCGGAAACCTGAGCGGCCAGGTTCTCCACGGCATGGCGAGCAGCGGACAATTCCTGCTCGTGTCTGCCGAGCATGGCTCCTTGGATCTCGACGGCAGTGTAACGAGCGTCTGAAGTCGCTGGGTCCATTCCTCGGTCGGTTCCTTCTGTCATGCAGGTGAAAGAGGACCCAAAAGCGACTTAACAGAAACAGAGTTTATTTCAGTCCAAAACGGAATAACAGAAATCCTCTAGACTTGTAGAGGGGAAACAACTGGAGAAGCGGCCACAGACTGCAGGTCGCTTCGGGTAGGCGCAGGCCGTAGTCGACAGAGACACCTGCTCCCACGCAGCATCTGATGAAGGCAAAAAACACGACAGGACAGGGCGATACACAATCACGGCAAAAACACGACAGGACAGGGCGAAACGCAATCACAGCATGGTGAATACAATACAAGGAACCGACGGGACAGGAACGGATCACAAAGGAATAAATAGGGACTCTAATCAGGAGAAAGGATCGGGAACAGGTGTGGGAAGACTAAATGATGATTAGGGGAATAGGAACAGCTGGGAGCAGGAACGGAACGATAGAGAGAAGAGAGAGCGAGAGAGTGAGAGAGGGAGGGGGAGAGAGAGGGATAGAAGGAGGGAAAGAACCAAATAAGACCAGCAGAGGGAAACGAATAGCATGGGGAGCACAGGGACAAGACATGATAATAAATGACAAACATGACAGCGTCTCCTTCCTGAGCGGTATGATGGCTGTGTGGTCCCATTGTAATAGTATTCGTCGTCTGAAGAAGAGGAATCATCGGACCAATAGACGATAGACAGCTGTCTCTGATTGAGAACCATACCTGGTCAAAACAAAGAAATACAAAAACATAGAAAACCAGAACAAATTACACCCTGACCAACCCAAAATAGAGATATAAAAAGCTCTAAGGTCAGGGCGTGACACCCATGGTGTTATACTTGCGTACTATTGTTTTTACAGTTGAATGTGGTACCTTCAGGCGTTTGGAAATTGCTCCCAAGGATGAACCTGACTTGTGGAGGTATACAATTGTTTTTCTGAGGTCTTGACTGATTTCTTTTGATTTTCCCATGATGTCAGGCAAAGAGGCACTGAGTTTGAAGGTAGGCCTTGAAATACCTCCACATTTGCACCTGACTCAAATGATGTCAATTAGCCTATCAGAAGCTTCTAAAGCCATGACATAATTTTCTGGAATTTCCCAAGCTGTTTAAAGGCACAATCAACTTAGTGTATGTTAACTTCTGTCCTACTGTACTTGTGATACAGTGAATTATAAGTGAAATAATCTGCCTTTAAACAATTGTTGGAAAAATGACTTGTGTTAGGCACAAAGTAGATGTCCTAACCGACTTGCCAATACGATAGTTTGTTATCAAGAAATGTGTGAAGTGGTTGATAAACAACTTTTAAAGACTCCAACCTAAGTGTATGTAAACTTCCAAATACAACTGTAGATTAATGTATTTGATTTAATTTATTTAACCTTTATCTAACTAGGCAAGTCAGTTAAGGACAAATTATCATGTACAGTGGCTTGCGAAATTATTCATTCCCCTTGACATGTTTCCTATTTTGTTGCCTTACAACCTGGAATTAAAATAGATATTTGGGGGGTTTGTTTCATTTGATTTACACAACATGTCTACCACTTTGAAGATGCATAACATTTTTTATTGTGAAACAAGCAAGAAAGCAAGAAATAAGACAAAGACCCTGAAAACTTGAGCATGCATAACCATTCACCCCCCCAAAGTCAATACTTTGTAGAGCCACCTTTTGCAGCCATTACAGCTGAAAGTATCTTGGGATAAGTCTCCATAAGCTTGGCACATCTAGCCACTGGGATTTTTGCCATTCTTCAAGACAAAACTGCTCCAGCTCCTTCAAGTTGGATGGGTTCCTGCTGGTGTACAGCAATCTTTAATTCAAACCACATATTCTCAATTGGATTGGGTTTTGGGCTTTGACTAGGCCATTCCAAGACGTTTAAATGTTTCCCCTTAAACCAGTTGAGTATTGCTTTAGCAGTATGTTTAGTGTCATTGGCCTGCTGGAAGGTGAACCTCTGTCCCAGTCTCAAATCTCTGGAAGACTGAAACAGGTTTCCCTCAAGAATTTCCCTGTATTTAGCGCCATCCATCATTCCTTCAATTCTGACCAGTTTCCCAGTCCCTGCTGATGAAAGACATCCACACAGCATGATGCTGGGCCACCATGCATCACTGTGAGGATGGTGTTTTCGGGGTGATGTGAGGTGTTGGGTTTGTTCCAGACATAGCGTTTTCCTTGATGGCCAAAAAGCAACGTTTTTGTCTCACCTGACCAGAATACCTTCTTCCATGTGTTTGGGGAGTCCCCCACATACATTTTGGCAAACATCAAACATGTTTGCTTATTTTTTTCTTTAACAATGGATTTTTTCTGGCCACTTGCATAAAGCCCAGCTCTGTGGAGTGTACGGCTTATAGTGGTCCTATGGACAGATACTCTAATCTCTGCTGTCGAGCTTTGCAGCTCCTTCAGGGATATCTTTGGTCTTTTTGTTGCCTCTCTGATTAATGCCCTCCTTGTTTGGTCCGTGAGTTTTTGTGGGTGGCCTTCTCTTGGCTGGTTTGTTGCGGTGCCATATTCTTAACATTTTTGAATAATGGATTTAATAGGATGTTCAGAGTTTCTGATTTTTTTTCATAACCCAACCCTGATCTGTACTTCTCCACAACTTTGTTCCTGACCTGTTTGGAGAGCTCCTTGGTCTTAATGGTGCCGCTTGCTTGGTGGTGCCCCTTGCTTAGTGGTGCTACAGACTCTGGGGCCTTTCAGAATAGGTTTATATATACTGAGATCATATGACAGATCATGTGACACTTAGATTGCACAAAGGTGGACTTTATTTAACTAAATATGGGACTTCTGAAGGTAATTGGTTGCACCAGATCTTATTTAGGGGCTTCACAGCGAAGTGGTTGAATACATAGGCACGCACCACTTTTGTTTTATTTAATTTTTTACATTTTAAAACAAGTAATTTTTAAAATTTCACATCACCAATTTGGACTATTGTTTTGTATGTACATTACATAAAATCCACATAAAAATCAATTTAAATTACAGGTTGTAATGCAACAAAATAGGAAAACGGCAACGGGGTGAATACTTTTGCAAGGCACTGTTCACTTGACGGTCTAGGAACAGTGGATTAACTGCCTTGTTCAGGGGCAGAACAACATATTTTTACATGCAATAAAATAAGACTTCTACCTTGAACCAAAAATAGTTCTACCTGGAACCAAAAAGGTTCATTCCATGGGGATAGCCGCAGAACCCTTTTGGAACCCTTTTTTCTAAGAGTGGAAAGCACAGTGTGTACCTGGCTATGGGTAGGCTTGGCAGACATAAACAGACAGACAGGCAGGAGTGGTGGGGGAGAAGGCATGTGATATGATCAGTAAAGTTGTCTACAGTCTCAGACTCTTTCTCCCAAATCAGTGTATTACACCCCTCAGGCCCTCACTCACCAGTCCAGAGCTATCCCATAGCACAGTGGTACCTCACGTTAGCCCAATCATACTCTATGGTCATCAGAGGTGTGAGAAAAGTGTTGACAACCATCACTTGACCATCACCTGACCTTCAGCCCAAACCCTTCACCTTTAGTCACATTCCTACTGTGGATGAAAGCAAGACCTGATTACTGCTCACAGAATTACATTAGTATCACCTCATCCACATTATCATCTCATGAGGATCCACAGATGTATCTTTCTCTGGATGTTCCCCTAATAGGGAATGACATGGGCTCTTATCTTTGCCCAAACCTCTGCTCCTCCGCTCTTTTCATCTCCTGCTTTGTCACCCTCCTAGCTTTCTCCACAGTATTAATGATGATGAAATCAGAGTGGGGAGACGACAGTAGAAACGCAAAGCAGACAAAGATTGTGTCCCAAATGGCACCTTATTCCCTTTACAGTGCACTACTTTTGGTAACACTATTTGGATAGTCCATCTGTAGATGCCATACAGACTTACTACAGACTATCAGTAACCTCTCAACTAACTATCTACTAACCCTAACCCTAGTTCTAACCTTAGCAAGCAGTTGCTTATCACCAGATAGTTTGTTCATAGTATGATAAGCTGTAGAGCATCTACAGATGGAAAATCCAGACGCAACGCACATACACACATTGGTTCCCTATGGGCCCTGGTCAAAAGAAGTGCACTACATAGGCAATAGTATGCGATTTGAGACGATTTGAGACTATGCATGCCTGGCGTGTGATTCAGCGACCAAATTATGAGAAAAATCCTGTTTACGGACAAGGGGGCCTTGAACCCATGAGTCATTGCTTAGCCACTGAGAATCTGGCAGGGCTACTCTTTCGCTCTCTCTTATACTTACACCTACACGGTTCCGTGGTTGCCGTGGCTCCTAGTGGCAGCTTTGGTAGTTTACTCCTGTGAATTTCTCTATAATTATTTGTTTTAAGTGTGTTTTATGTGTATTGTTTCTATCAACTTTTTTCTTTTTGATAGCTATTCAAGTATAGTTTTTTATGAAAAACATTGAATTGGTTGGATATTTGACTACTTGTTTTGAAATACCAGCCTAGATTATCTCATATCCTGAAGCCAAGGACCATTGTGTTTTTCAATTTTCTGTACATTGCTTTGGAATGGTTGCTTCAACTGCTGGAGGGAGGTTTTTTTCAATCAGAGGACCTTTAGCTGCATTTTTGCCACTTTTGATGTGCTTCTCACCTGTGATAACCATGGACACTAAAGATGCAACTAGACACATGGGAGAGCCTTATTCTTCTAAGACATCAATTCTACTCTCCACCAGGACTGGATGAGATACTGGACATAGTCAAGCCACACCAGCAAGCCCATGTTCGGACTGGACAGTCCAGAGAGAGAGAGAGGGAGAAGAGGGGGAGTGAGGCAGCGGCTGAAGAGACTCTCTGAAACCAACGCCGGCAGGTGACAGGTGGAGAGGGTGGTCGCTCCACCATCAGAGGCGAAGGCCCAACACTGCGTGAAGATGACAGAGTTGAACGCTCTGTGGGACAGTGGACAGAGAACCAATCAATTGAGTCAGCAGCCTTCCTTGCGGAAGAGGAAAACTCTGGGGCGATCTCAACCAACTGCCCCAAACAGATCTTTCTGAGGTAGACTCTTTTAGGCTTCTCGCCTCCAGAGGTTTACATTGTTTGTATTTTAATGTACGCTGTCCACTGACAAAAGTACATGATATTCACTTATTCGTTAGAAAGAGTGATGTTACAGAGACTTGGCTGGATCCTTCCGTCAAAGACTCAGAAATCAAAAATCAGAGAGACGGGGTTGTGTGCATCTACTGTATGTCAGAGTGGACACTGATTTTAACATGAGAACTGATTTAGACTGATTTACACCATGATCTCATGTAAGTAGTATGATGGGAAATTATTACCTAAGAACAAACCATTCTTGGTAGGGGCTCTGTATAGACCTCCAGGGATTCTACTGGGTGATGTAGTGAACATGACCTGCCCCCTGCATAAGGCCTTGTCTAACTTCTGCTAAACTTTCTGTTTGACTCCGTTGATAAATGAGCCCACACATTATGGTATCAGATAATCACACAATATCCCAAAGTAGTGTAATTGCATATGGAATTAGTGACCATTTCATAATTCACTGCACTATGAAATAAAATAAACTGTAAATTGCCACAGTACCATCAGGAGCAGATCCCTCAAAATCTATGACAAAATAACAATTTAATGAACTGCTAGGACAGGTTGACTGGTCTGATGTTATGGAAAGTAAGGATGTTGATAGAGCATGTGGACACTTCCAAGGTGATAAGGATCAAATGAAGGACAGAACCCTGGATCAGGGAAATCCTTCAATACATCACCATGAGAAACGGTGCTCTTAAAGTTTTTAAGAGGTCAACATGACCAGATTCCTGATCCATGGTTCACAAATTACAAACACCTAAGGAATACAGTTCAAAGGCAGGTTGACAAGGCAAAACAGTCCTTCTATAAGAGCAAGATCCAGCTGTTGGATCTGACAATTAATCTTAATGGTTGTACAGTCGTCTCAAATAAAACTGTAAAGGACCTCGGCGTTACCTAGACTCTGATCTCTCTTTTGATGAACATATCAATCATTTTACAATGACAGCTTTTTTCCATCTTCGTAACATTAGCAAAATCAGAAACTTTTAGTCCAAAAACACCCATCCATGCTTTTGTCACTTCTAGATTAAACTATTGAAATGCTCTACTTTCCGGTTACCTGGATAAAGTACTAAATAAACTTCAGTTAGTCCTAAACACAGCTGCTAGAATCTTGACTAGAACCCAAAAATGTGATCATATTACTCCAATGCTAGCCTCCCTACAGTGGCTTCCTGTTAAGACTAGGGCTGATTTCAAGGTTTTACTGCTAACCTACAAAGCATTACATGGACTTGCTCCAACTGTAACTATCTCTCAGATGTACATACCTACACGTACGCTACGGTCACAATATTCCTTATTGTTCCTAGAATTTCTAAGCATATAGACTGAGGCAGGGCTTTCTCTTATATAGCTGAATTTGTATGGAATGGTCTGCCTAACCATGTGAAAGATGCGGACTCGGTCTCAATGTTTAAGTCTTTATTGAAGACTTATCTCTTCAGTAGGTCCTATGATGGAGTGTTGTCTGGTCCAGGGGTGCGAATGTGAACAGAAAGGCACTGGAGCAACGAACCGCCCTTGCTGTCACTGCCTGGCTCGTTCCCCTCTCTCCACTGGGATTCTCTGCCTCTGACCCTATTACAGGGGCTGAGTGCTTTTCCATGCTGTCCTAGGAGGGGTGCGTCAGTGTGTTGAGTGAGTTGAGTCACTGACGTGATCTTCCTGTCCGGGTTGGTGCCCCCTCGGGTTCGTGCTGTGGTGGATATCTTCATGGGCATCTAATCAGCTTTGTCTCAAGGTAGTAAGTTGGTAGGTTGCAGATATCATTCTAGTGATGTGGGGGCTGTGCTTTGGAAAAGTGGGTGGCGTTATATCCTACCTGGTTGGCCCTTTCCGGGGGTATCGTCGGACGGGGCCACAGTGTCTCCCGACCCCTCCTGTCTCAGCCTCCAGTGTCTATGCTGCAATAGTTTATGTGTTGGGGGCTAGGGTCAGTCTGTTATATCTGGTGTAATTCTCTTGTCATATCTGGTGTTCTGTGTGAATTTAAGTATGCTCCCTCTAATTCTCTCCCTCTCCCTCTCCCTCTCCCTCTCCCTCTCCCTCTCCCTCCCTTCTCGGAGGAACTGAGCCCTAGGACCATGCCTCAGGACTACCTGGCCTGATGACTCCTTGCTGTCCCCAGTCCACCTGGTTGTGCTGCTGCTCTAGTTTCAACTGTTCTGCCTGCGGCTATGGAACCCTGACCTCTTCACCAGACGTGCAACCTTGTCCCGAACCTGCTGTTTTCGACTCTCTCTCTCTACTGCACCTGCTCTTGACCTCTGAATACTCGGCTATGAAAAGACAACTGACATTTACTCCTGAGCTGCTGACCTGCTGCACCCTCTACAACCACTGTGATTATTATTATTTGACCAATCTGGTCATCTATGAATGTTTGAACATCTTGGCAATGTACTGTTATAATCTCCACCCGGCACAGCCAGCACCCTCAGAGCCTGGTACCTCACTAGGTTTCTTACTAGGTTCCTGCCTTTCTAGGCAGTTTTTATCAGGTGTTTATATACTTGTTTACAGAGTATAACAAGCTTCTATTTTGGGGTTTAGATTTGGGCTGCCCACTGAAAAAGTTTGAATACCACTGTTCTTGTAATTGTCTGGTAGTGAGCAGCAGCAGCACGTGTCCAGCCATCCGTGGTAGCTTCCCCTTCTCCCCTCCTTCTCTGGAACACAAACCCAGATGAAAGACTTGCCTGTCCTGTGTGCTCCTCTCTGCCTTCTGCCTCAGACAAGCAGAATGAACAATGGGACTGAAAAGAAACACAATCTGGATCCTTTTAGAAAGAATATAACAGTTTGTTCTGCCTTTCTTGCATTTGGAGCGGGGGATAAAGCAGTCCCATAAGACCATTTCCTTTCATCTTAGTCTTCGGTTATTAATTGAAAACAAACTGCCATCAATTGTGCTGTTCAGAGAGCTGTTTGCCAGTAATGGCTGTGCGGAGACTGGCTGGGAGACAATAAAGTCACAGAGAGGGAGAGATATGAGGAGACAGTCGGAAGGTAGTTTCACAAGTACAGAGGCTGCTGTACAGAGGCTGCTGTAATCAGTGGGCTTCGTGACAATTACGTTTTATAGGATTCAACAGGGACATTTCAGATGGATGTTTAAATGTAGCCTTGAAATTGAGAAATATATTTGGCGGAGTGGAGCTCTGCTTTAGTTAGTTTTCTATATGAAGTAGCATAAAGGGTGATGTTTTTCAACTATTTCAATAAAGGTCTGAAGGTAAAATAAGGTAAAATGAGGTGGACAGATGGTATCTACAGTATGTCTATGATCTACAGTATGTCTATGTTGTGGAATCAGAGCAAGTACTGATGAGAGGGGCCTAATTATGTGTGTTCAACCTACCCATCTGGATGAACTAAAATCTCTACCACCACAAACGGTTTCAAACACACATGGACATTGGCCATCTCTTCCACATATGCCACTTTCCCCATGATATCACAGACAAAATAAGAACAACAATAAATGTAAACTGGCACCATTTCAAAACACTATATAGACATATCTTTGGTTATGTAAAGAACACCGAAAATACAATTGATGTAATAAAAAAAAACATGCAGCTCAATCTAGGTCCATAAAACAGGTCCTAACCCAAAACAAAGGCTTTGGATACTACTATAGACCGCAGACAGACCACCCAGCAAACCAAAATTGCTCCTGTGAAAGTTCCCAGAACATTTGATAGGTTGTAGCAAAAGATCTCATAACACAAACACTGTCCAGTCATGCTGATACTTATACAATGTTTGTATAATACAATTGCCTGATGTTGAAAGAACGTTCCCAGAACACATTAATATGTTCTGTAAAGTTTTCCAGAATGTTTCATTAGGTTGGGGGAACAGTCTGGTTGGAACTTTGTGGGGACATTACAAAAGAAAAACTACCCAGTTGTGCAGATGATTATACAATGTTTAATTTAGGGTGCAAAAAAATCTGACGTCACAAGAACATTCACAGAACACATGTGGGAACATTGTGGGAATATGACAAGAGATAGGTTCCCAAAACACTAAAACTGTGCAGTTGTGCTGACATTCATGTTTGTATGAGGGTGCATTGTGCAACATTGTGGGAATGTTCTGTCACAAAAATATTTTTGTGACATCCCAGACAACCCATGTGGAAAAATATTACAATGAAATATATTTCAATAAAATAAAATAATATATAAGTATACTGGGAAAAAGTATTTAAAAAATATATAAATAATTAATATATACTGTATACATACAGTGGTAATTTTAGCATGTAAATCTTGGTGGTGCAAAAAATAATAATAATGTTGGACGCCAACAAAGCCACTACACAACACAACCCTTAAAAATACATTAATTGCAGCATTAACGGTAACAAACGGTGACCACAAACTGTCGGGGCCTACTTAATTAAAGCTGTCTGAACAGCAGTCCCAACATCTTACTACTGCTACACCGGAGCCTTGTCTGGCAGCGAAACAGTTCATTCAACCTCATTTACTGCCTTCTAAAAAAACATAGCTGCTATGGCTGACCTGCTTAAACAAATATGGTTTCTAATGACATGAGATGTACAAACTATGGCATAAGGGGATGCAAGTGGATAAGAGGCCATCTGTGATTTCGATTAAGTGTCACGTTCTGACCTTAGTTCCTTTGTTTTGTCTTTTGTTTTACTATGGTCAGGGCGTGAGTTGGGTGGGATGTCTATGTTAGTTTTTCTATGATTTTCTATTTCTGTGTTTGGCCTGATATGGTTCTCAATCAGAGGCAGCTGTCTATCGTTGTCCCTGATTGAGAACCATATTTAGGTAGGCTGTTTTCAATTGTGTTTTGTGGTTGGTTATTTTCAGTCTTTGTGTGTTTGCACCAGACAGAACTGTTTCGATTGTTTCTTTGTTGTTTTTGTTATTCAGTGTTCAGTTTTGATTTTTATTAAATAAGATGAACACTAACCACGCTGCGCTTTGGTCCTCTCCTTCTTCCACTGACGACAGCCCTTACAGAACCACCCACCAACAAAGGACCAAGTAGCGTGGTAACAGGCAGCAGCAGCAGGAGAGGCAGCGATACCTGGAGAACTGAACTTGGGAGGAGATTCTGGACAGCAAAGCACCCTGGGAACAGCCAGGGAAATATCGTCGCCCCAATGCAGAGCTGGAGGCAGCGAAAGTAGAGGGGCGCCGGTATGAGGAGGCAGCACAGCAGCACGGCTGGAAGCCCAAGAGGCAGCCCCAAAAACGTATGGGGGGGGGACACAGGGACACGGGGAATGTGGCGAAGCAAGGTAGGAGACCTGCGCCAACTTCCCGTGCTTACCGGCGAGAGAGAGGGACCGGGCAGGCACCGTTTTATACAGTGGAGAGCACAGTTACTCCAGTGCGTGTGCATAGCCCGGTGCGGTACATTCCAGCTCCTCGTATCAGCAGGACTAGAGTGGGCATCGAGCCAGGTGCCATGAAGCCGGCTCTATGCATCTGGTCTCCAGTGCGTCTCCTTGGGCCAGCGTACATTGACCAGCCTTACGCGTGGTGCCCCCGGTTCGCCATCACAGCCCAGTGCGGGCTATTCCACCTCGCCGCATTGGCCTGGCTACGGGGAGCATTCAACCAGGTAAGGTTGCTCAAGAGCTCCAGTGCGCCTGCACGGTCCGGTCTACCCAGTGCCACCTCCACGCACCAGCCCTCCGGTGGCAGCCCCCCGCACCAGGCTGTCTCTCCGTCTTCTGCCTACAGGCGGGAACGCCTGTCCAGCGCTGCTAGAGCCTTCCTCCTCTCCAGCTCCGCCGGAGTCTCCCGTCTGTCCTGAGCCGCCAGAGTCTCCCGTCTGTCCTGAGCCGCCAGAGTCTACCGTCTGTCCTGAGCCGCCAGAGTCTCCCCTCTGTCCTGAGCCGCCAGTCTCCCGTCTGTCCTGAGCCGCCCGAGCCGTCAGTCAGCCAGGAGCCGCCAGAGCCACCAGTCAGCCAATTACTTTAAAATCATAGAATGTGATGTTTTAGATTCCATCTCTCACAGTTGAAGTATACCTATGGTAGAAATTACAGACCTCTACATGCTTTGTAAGTAGGAAAACCTGCAAAATTGGCAGTGTATCAAATACTTGTTCTCCCCACTGTATATACTCTAAGCCTTCTGTAGGCAACATGAGTCTCACTAGTACTGAGTAATGTGCTGTTAAAAGGTCTACTTACTCTGCTGGCATCTTGACCCAGTTTATGCCCTCATTTTCAATGCAAACCCGGGTGGCAGTGTGTTTTGGATCAATGTCTGCATTTGGGCAAGAGGACCAAAATATTGACAGCTTGGCCATTTATTAAAATCAATCCCATATACTCTGTTCTTACTGTAATGATGGGGCTGTGAGTCGGAAAAGGTTCAGGTGAAACATTTTAATAAAACAACAAAACCAAGAACACGACACCAACATAAGGCAGAATGCCAATACACAAGAACAATACCAACTGGGAGAGTGACATATAAAAGGGAGGAAATGATGAAGGTAATGGAGTCCAGGTGTGAATCATAATGATTCACAGGTGCGCATAATGATGAGTGCCAGGTGTGCGTAATGATGAATCCCAGGACCGGTGGTTAGTATTCTGGAAATGTTGTATGCCAGAGGGGAGGAGCAGGAGCAAGCAGACGTGACGCTTACAAAAACATTTTAAATTCTCAAGTGCAAACACTTTCTAATACTTCTCAAAGATGCCCTCTGGTAGTCAAACTAGCACTAACTAGAATTAATGGCAACAATGGCTGACGTGCCATAGAATTCTGCGCCAGTCCGCAAGGTGTGCTGCAGTATGACGCAACTTTTAAGGGTAGAACCACTGTATAAATCGCCCTGGCATATTACATAATTTATGCAGCAGCATACAACACATTTTTGAACTCACATTGTTGTGCTTTGCTCACTTGAACAGGAAGGTGGCATGGTGGTTCTTTGATGGCAAATTTTGTCATCAAGTCTGGCATTCTCTGGATTTATGGTGTTTTCAAGACAACTGGGATCTCGAAAAAAAACAAGTTTGAATCAAAATGACGTCGTTGATCTTCAGGTCGTAGCTCTAGAAAGAAGCCCAAGTTCCCTACTTACAATTCAGAGTTGGATGACCATTCAAAACGTATTTCCCAGTTGTCTTGAACTCACTGAAGTCAAGTTTTCACAGTTCCGAGTTAACAGTTGTTTTGAGCGCGGCACAAATCATGCTTCATTGACAGCATGGCCAATGTTGAATGTTTATCATTCTAAACTTGGAATGGAGACACTTAATAGCAGATTTGGGGCCTCATGGACACTCCATTGAATAGCAGGCGAGTAATTGATTTTAAATGCTTGTAGTTAGCTACTTTTACTGATTCCTTCCAAACCAGTCATTATTAAATTTGGAATTCCCAACTTGTTGTGTAATATTTATGTTCAATGGCCAATGAGCACCGATACATTTATCTATAATTTCTCTTCATTATTTCTCTTCATATGACAAGGATTAAAAAGGATTTGCCAGTAGATTGTTGACTTGGTTCATTATGACGACTGCTAGCTAAGATTTTGAAAGTATGATGTTGACATGATCAGCTCAATAAAAGCTACTGTAGATATAACGTGATTTGACATAATTTAATATGTGTCCAATGACCTTGAGCCTTCTTGGATGAGCACCTCTTATGTAACTCTATGGCATCACCCAAGGGGCTTGAATTTTCTACACTTAGATTTGGCGGTGACATTCAGTCCCCACGAGTGACAGAACTACAGAACATTACCAACACCTACGCTCCGTATTTTCCGCTGGCTGCCACACCAACGCAGAAAGCTCTGAGCTAGGCTGAAACACCTGCGTTTTGGAGCTACCTTACTCAAGACAGAAAACAGAGAAGAGACCATGTTTGTATGCGGCTTTATTGACTCAGTGATACTTTTTTGTTTATCAACTGGTTGAACTTTTTTCCTCATCAATCTACACATAATACCCCATAATGACAAAGCGAAAACAGGTTTAGACATTTTTGCAAATTTATGAAACATTTTAAACAAAAAGATCTTATTTACATAAGTATTCAGACCCTTTGCTATGAGATTCAAAATTGAGCTCATGTGCTGGCCGCCCGGCCAAACTGAGCTATCAGGGTAAAAGGGCCTTAGTCAGGGATGTGACCAAGATGTGATGGTGATGGTTGCTCTTACAGGGCACCAGAGGTCCTCTGTGGAGATGGAAGAACCTTCCAGAAGGAAAACTATCTCTGCAGAACTCCACCAATCAGGCCTTTATGGTACGGAGGCCAGACGGAAGCCCCGTCTCCCACCAAGACTCTTGCTAGAGCTGGATGCCGGGCCAAACTGAGCAATCAGGGGAGAAGGGCCTTGGTCAGGGAGGAGACCAAGAATCTGATGGTCACTCCGACAGCCAATCCAGAGTTCCTCTGTGGAGATGGCTGAACCTTTCAGAAGGACAACAATCTCTGCTGCACTCCACCAACCAGACCTTCATGGTAGAGTTGCCAGACAGAAGCCACTCCTCAGTAAAAGGCACATGACAGCCCGCTTGGAGTTTTCCAAAAGGCACCTAAAGGACTCTCAGACCATGATGAAACCAATATTTAACTCTTTGGCCTGAATGCCAAGCGTCACGTATGGAGGAAACCTGGCACCATCCCTACGGTGAAGTATGGTGGTGGCAGCATCATGCTGTGGGTATGTTTTTCAGTGGCAGTGACTGAGAGACTAGTCAGGATTGAGGGAAAGATGTTAATAATTTGACAGTTGATACCATTCTCTTTTACGTGTTACAGGACTGTTTTGTTTACTGTAACTATTCCTAATTAATTACATTCTAAGGGAAACAAAAACATGCTATGTGTTGCAGTAGCCCTTTAGAATAATACAAAACATATTCTTGACTCTTATCCAAGCAGGAAAATGCACAACCAGCCCATCAAACCTACACTTGAACTATACTGAAAATAATTTAACACATGCGTGTTAGCCATTTTAGAGCAGGGGTTCCGCTAGCTCGACAACATTCCGCTGAAAAGGCAGCGCTCAAAATTCCTAAATATTTTTTAGAAATATGTAACTTTCACACATAAACAAGTCCAATACAGCAAATGAAAGATAAACATCTTGTTAATCTACCCATTGTGTCCGATTTCACATATATGATTATGTTAGGTCATAGCCAAGTTGAAAAAACACAGCCATTTTTCCAGCCAAAGATATGAGTCACATAAAGCAGAAATATAGATAAAATTAATTACTAACCTTTGATGATCTTCATCAGATGACACTAATGGTACACGAGAATACATCTATGTTTTATTCGATAATGTGCATATTTATATCCAAAAATCTCAGTTTACATTGGCGCCTTATGTGCAGTAATGTTTTGATTCCAAAACATCCGGTGATTTTGCAGAAATACTCATAATAAGCATTGATAAAAGATACATGTGTTATTCACAGAATTAAAGATAGACTTCTCCTTAATGCAACCGCTGTGTCAGATTTCAAAAGAACTTTACGGAAAAAGCATATCCTGAGAACGGCACTCAGAACCCCAAAAAGGAATATCCTCCATTTTGGAGTCAATAAAGTTAGAAACAACACATAAATATTCACTTACCTTTGATGATCTTCATGAGAAGGCACTCCCAGGAATCCCAGTTTGACAATAAATGACTGATTTGTTCCATAAAGTTCCATAATTTATGTCCAAATAGCCACTTGTTGTTAGCGTGTTCAGCCCAGTAATCCATCTTCATGAGGCGCAGGCACTTCATCCCAACTCGAAAAGTTCCATTACAGTCCTTTAGAAACATGTCAAATAATGTATGGAACCAATCTTTAGGTTGTTTTTAACATAAAACATCAATAATGTTCCAACCGGAGAATTCCTCTGTCTTCAGAAAAGCACTGGAACGAGAGGTAACTCTGTCAGAAGCGTGCTTCATGAGACCAAGGCACTATGCCAGACCACTGACTCAAAGAGGTCTTATGAGCCCCTGCTTTATAGTAGAATCCTCATTCAAGTCTCTAAAGACAGTTAGATTTCAACTGTATCCATATCTCAATGTGTATTCGGTAGGCCAAGCTTTGAAAAACTAAAAACCTCAGATGTCCCACTTCCTGGTTGGACCTTTCTCAGGTTTTTGCCTGCCATATGAGTTCGGTTATACTCACAGACATCATTCAAACAGTTTTAGAAACTTCAGAGTGTTTTCTATCCAATACTAATAATAATATGCATATATTAACATCAGGGACAGAGGCAGTTCACTCTGGGCACGCTATTCATCCAAAAGTGGAAATGCTGCCCCCTATCCCAAAAAGGCATTAGCCTATAAAATGGACACTCATCTGATGTTCTTGTAATTTGCAGATGCAGGGAAAGGATCATCACTTTATCAAATCATCCTTCAGAGTCACATGCAGGTAAAACATTTTGATTTCTACATAGTATCAGAAAAATCATGCTGTTTCTTTTACTCTTACCTTTGTCAAATAACGCTCATAATTCAAGAGGGGAAGCTCTATTTTCAAATGTAATTTTTTTAAAGGAAATCCATGCTGTCCATGCATTAAGCACATGAACACTCACGTGATAGCTTTGCTCTGCCTACTATGCAAAAACTAGTAACATAATAAGCTTAAAATTAAAATATGTTATTTATTTATGGATTTTATCCTTTACAATTGTTCATGCACTGGTGCTTTTGTTTAAGAATACAGCAAATAATTTCAACTGTGCACTTGGCTGGTTATGTTATTATTATACATTTTTCGTTTCTACTTTGTCAAAATACTTTGTAATTGGACTTTATTTGTAGATTCGATTAGTAGAGTATTAGTAATTCATAAAGTTGATCAAATGGATTACATTGTAATTTTTTTATTTTAACGGAAACAAAAATAGGCTAAAGGCCTATGATTGTAGAATTATACAAAACATATCCTTCACTCTATCTAAACAAATAACTATTGTGGCTATTTCTTCATGCAATTAATCCTTTACAATAGCTTATGCTCCATTTATCAAGCATTTGTGCTTGTTTGCTGCGCCTTGCGGGTTGGAAAGACAGACAGAACTTAAAGTAGAAGGCCCTGACTAGCAAAAACACCATACTACATAACAACAGATTAAGACAAAGACCCTACTTCTCACATCTGGAGATAGCTGGAGTCATCTAGCTATTTTCTGAAGCACTGTAAACATTGTATGAAGGTCACAACTGAGCATATTTTGTTATTTGGAATCGATCTCTTGTAATGTACCCACAATGTTAATACAACCTGAAGAAATGTTTAAGAAACTTGTTAAGAACATTACAGTGTTTTTTTAAGAACATTTTTTTAATCATCTGCACAACTGGACAGTCAATCTGTGATGTCCCCACCGGACTATTCCCACAACCTAATGAAACATTCTGGGAACCGTTAATGAAACTCTGGGGGCAGTATTTCATTTTTGGATGAATAACGTTCCCGTTATAAACGGGATATTTTGTCATGACTAGATGCTCGATTATGCATATAATTGACAGCTTTGGATAGAAAACACTCTGACGTTTCCAAAACTGCACAGATATTGTCTATGTGTGCAACAGAACTGATGTTACAGGCGAAACCCAGATAAAAATCCAATCAGGAAGTGCCACATTTTTTGAAAGCGCTTCATGCCAATGACTCCTTATATGGCTGTGAATGGGCTACAAATGAGCTTACGCTTTCTACGTATTCCCCAAGGTGTCTACAGCATTGTGACGTCTTTTTACTCATTTATGTTGAAGAATAGCCGTAAGGGACCACATTGATCAAGTGGTCACATGATGGATCCCACAGAAAATCTTGCGTAAAGTACAGAAGTAGCCATTTTTCCAATCGCTTCTTATGAGAAACCAATTGTCCCGGTGGATATATTATTGAATAGATATGTGAAAAACACCTTGAGGATTGATTCTAAACAACGGTTGCCATGTTTCTGTCGATATTATGGAGCTGATTTGGAAAAATGTTTGGCGTTGTAGTGACTGCATTTTCCGGTCGAGTATGATGGCTAAGGAGATTAAGACAATTCTGGCATTTTGAGTGCAAATTTGCAGACAGAGTAGAAAAGAGAAGAGAACATGCAGAAGGCTGTTGGATAAAACACCTGTCTCAGGATTACATCATCAAACTAAGGGCAACCATGGCATCCGTGACAGAAGGGAGAAGCGTCCATCCATTCAGATATTACACATTCCTAATTTAGTCAGAAAGTCATTTTCATTTCAAGTTAAAGTGTACTGTTAGCTAGCTTGCTAATGTTAGCTGGCTGGCTACCTAGCTAGTTAACGTTACATATGATCTGTGTAGTCATACAATTTGTATCTCAGAGCCATATGCATTTCTAGGTATAGCCTAATGTTAGCTTGATAACATTGAACCTGGTCTGTTAGCTACCTGTAGATTCATACAGGGTAGTAATGTTATGAGTTGGGATTATGGTTAATTGTTTAGCAAGCTAGCTACATGTATAAATAAAATACTCCAATATGCAATTTCAATAGAATGTTTATGATGTCACTGAAACAACTGTTGATAGACGTAGCTGGTGAATTCGCTCTGGCTATCTCCTCCGATTTCAGAGTGTGCCAGAGAGCAGAATAACTGACAAATTTACAAATTCTCAATATCCCTTTAATATGGCCGGTCTCAGTAAACGTTGGCAAAAAAGCGTAATTATATTGTTGCCAGCAGCACAGTTGCAGTCCTAAATTCTCTAGATAACATAAAAACAGCTTAACCAACTCTGCTAGGGTGCGTAACATAGTCAGACTGAGATGTTCTCTAGTTTGTGTCTGGAAGTAGCTAGCCAACGTTAGCCAGATAGCTTGGGTGCTTGACTGCTGTTGTAAGGTCAGAACGCTCGGATCAACCATCCTCCTCGGCCAGAGCATCCAGTGTGCGCTCGGAATACTCAGAGACCGAAATTCTATGAATTTACAAACGGACAATCTGATAATACTCTGAGTTTATGAACGCCCAGAGCACACTCTGGCACTCCAGATTAAATTTCTGAACACACCCGTAGTATAAACCAGCCTTTAGTCTTGAAATCTTTGGTTGTTCAGTACATAGCCTCACATGTGAATCGTTAAAGAGATGGATGGGGCTAAAGCTTAAGAGGGTGTGAATGATGCTGAATGGGTGTAGACAAAAGAAGAGCTCTCCAGTAGGACCCAAACATTCAAGGGCGATTTTTTCAAAAGTAAGGTTACAAGTTTATCAACTTTCAAAGGATAATTACTTTCCATTTGTTCCTCAACTGTAGTGTATGATATACAATTTTGTAGCTCTGAGTCTCTACTTTTATCCAATGTAAACAACCCAATTTCAAATTTTGCTACATAAGACCGAAACGAGCCGGTCGTTCACATATGTGCATCCTGCAGCCTGGGCCATAGGGAGACAGAGCAACGGACCACAGACCACGACCAAGGTTACAATTATCCCAAACAAGAGAGGCAGGCCAACCTCTTCCCACTGAGAAGACAAACAAAAACAAAACACTGCTGGAGCCAGCAGGACTAGCTACTAGTTCAGTGTCCCTACCTAGAACCCTAGGCATCCCACACACACACATGCACACATGTACAAATGAAAAAACACAAAAAACACACACAATAATTTGTACTCACAAAAACAAAAACAAAAGACCCATAAGTCCCTTAAAAACTTCTACAGATACACCATCGAGAGCATTCTGTCAGGCTGTATCACTACCTGGTAGGGCATTGCACTGTCCACATTTAGAACAAACGCAGGGCTCTCCAAAGGGTTGTGTGGGGTCACACTCTGCCTTCCCTCCAGGACATTTACACCGCCTGGTGTCACAGGAAGGCCAAGAAGATCCTCCAAGACCTCAGCCACCCAAGCCACGGTCTGTTCACCCAGCTACCATCTAGAAGGCAGAGACAGTACAGGTGCATCAAAGCTGGGACCGAGAGACTGATAAACAGCTTCGATCTCCAGGCCATCAGACTGTTAAACAGTCACCACTAGCCGGCCTCCTCCCAGTACCCTGCCCTGAACCTTAATCACTGTTACTAGCTGGCTACCACTTAGTACTCTAACTCATACCGTATAAACTTCTGCCCTATGTACATAGAGTCATTGAACACTGGCCACTTTAATAATGTGGCTGAAATATGGCTGAAATAGCGAAATCCACTAATTTGAAGGGGTGTCCACATACGTTTAGCTATACAGTATATACAAATAATGTGGACAAATCAAATTAGTGGATTCGGCTATTTCAGGCACTCCCGTTGCTTACAGGTGTATAAAAATCGAACACACAGCCATGCAACCTACATAGTGAAACTTTGGCAGTAGAAGGGCCTTACAGAAGAGCTCAGTGACTTTCAACATGGCATTGTCATAGGATGCTACCTTTCCAACAAGTTAGTTCGTCTAATTTCTGCCCTGCTAGAGCTTTCCTGGTCAACTGTAAGTACTGTTATTGTCAAGTGGAAATGTCTGGGAGCAACAACAGCTCAGCCGCAAAGTGGTAAACCACACAAGCTCACAGAACTCGACCGCCTAGTGCTGAAGCGCGTAGCTCGTACATTTTTTTTGTCTGTCCTCGATTGTAACACTCACTACCGAGTTCCAAACTGCCTCTGGAAGCAATGTCAGCACAATAACTGTTCGACAGGAGCTTCACGAAATAGGTTTCCATGGACGAGCAGCCTCACACAAGCCTAACGTCACCATGCACAATGCCAATCATCAGCTGGAGTGGTGTAAAGCTCGCCATTGGAGCAGTTGAAAGGTGTTCTCTGGAGTGATAAATCAAATCAAACTTTATTTGTCACATGCGCCGAATACAAGAAGTTATTTGCCGTGATACACTTACTTACAAGCCCTTAACCAACAGCGCAGTTCAAGAAAATATTTAACAACTAAACTAAAGTAAAAAATTATAAAAAGTAACACAATAAAATAACAATAACGAGGCTATATACAGGGGGTACCGGTACCGAGTCAACATGCGGGGGTACAGGTTAGTCGAGGTAATGTGTACATGGTACATGTAGGTATGGGTGAAGTGACGATGCATAGATACCCTTCACCCTCTGTTAGTCTGACGGACCAATCGGACCAATCTGGGTATGGCGGGTGCCAGGAGAAAGCTAGCTGCCCCAATGTATAGTGACAACTGTAACGTTTGGTGTAGCAGGAGTAATCATCTGGGGCTGTTTTTTATCTTGACATTTATCAATGACATTCTAGACGATTCTATGCTTCCAACTTTGTGGCAATAGCTTGGGGAAGGTGCTTTCTGTTTCAGCATGACAATGCCCCCATGCACAAAGCGAGGTCCATACAGAAATGATTTGTGTGGTTGGGGTGGAAGAACTTGACTAGACTGCACAGAGCCCTGACCACAACCCCATCGAACACCTTTGGGATGAACTGGAACACAGATTGCGAGCCAGTCCTATTCACCCAACATCCGTTCCCAACCTCAGTAATGCTCTTTTGGCTGAATGGAAGCAAGTCCCCACAGCAATGTCCCAACATCTAGTGGAAACCCTTCCCAGAAGATTGGAGGCTGTAATAGCAGCAATGGGGGAACCAACTCCGTATTAATCCTCATGACTTTGGAATGAGATGTTCGACGAGCAGGTGTCCACATACTTTTGTTCACGATGTAGACAATATAGACAAGAAAAATACAATAATTTGTTTAAGCACACTATGTTTGTCTATTATTGTGACTTAGATGAGGATCAAATCAAATTTAATTCCAAAGGGTTCACATATATTTTTTCTTGCCACTGTGTATCTATATATATATATATATATATAGTATATATACTATATATATATAGTACCAGAAGGGTTTTTCTATATTATTACTATTATCTACATTGTAGAGAAATAGTGAAGACATCAAAACTATGAAATAACACACATGGAATCATGTAGTAACCAAAAAAGTGTTATATATTAATATATTTTAGATTTTAGATTCTTCAAAAAAGCCACCCTTTGCCTTGATGACAGCTTTGCACACGTTTGGCATTCTCTCAACCAGCTTCACCTGGAATGCTTTTATAATGGTCTTGAAGGAGTTCCCACATATAGTGAGCACTTGTTGGCTGCTTTTCCTCCACTCTGCTATCCAACTCATCCCAAACCATCTCAATTGGGTTGAGGTTGGGTGATTGTGGATGCCAGATCATCTGATGCAGCACTCCATTACTCTCCTTCTTGGTCAAATAGCCCTGACACAGCCTGGAGGTGTGTTGGGTAATTGTCCTGTTGAAAAACAAACTACTACTAAGCGCAAACCAGATGGGATGGCGTATCGCTGCAGAATGTAATGGTAGCCATGCTGGTAAAGTGTGCATTGAATTCTAATAAATCACAGACAGTGTCACCAGCAAAGCACCCCCACAATATCACACCTCCTCCTCCATGCTTCATGGTGGGAACCACACATGCTGAGATCATATGCACATATAACATTCTTCCAAGAGTTTTGATGATAATCCAGGACGAGCAGTTCATTTCTTGTAAACCCACCAATGTCAAAACAGTTCTGCACGCAAGAATGGGCCAAAATTCCTTCGCAGCGATGTGAGAGACTGATCAACATGTACAGAAAGCATTTGGTGGAAATCGTTGCTGCTAAAGGTGGCACATCCAGGTCTTGAATGTAAAGGGGAAAGTACTTTTTCACACAGTGGAATTAATTAAGGGATGCATAACTTTGTAAAATGAATAAATAAAATGAGTACAATTTATTTTTGCGACTTGTAAACTCATCTTTCCTTTATCTAATATTAGGTTTTGGTTGAAGATCTGATAACATTCATTATCAAAAATATGCAAAAAGAGAGAAAATCAGAAACGGGGCAAATACTTTTTCGCGGCATTGTACACACAGTTGAAGTCTGAAGTTTACATACATCTTAACCAAATACATTTAAACTCAGTTTTTCACAATTCCTGACATTTAATCCTAGTACAAATTCCCTGTATTAGGTCAGTTAGGATCACCATTTCATTTTAAGAATGTGAAATGTAAAAATAATAGTAGAGAGAATGATTCATTTCAGCTTTTATTTCTTTCATCACATTCCCAGTGGGTCAGAGGTTTACATACACTCAATTAGTATTTGGTTGCATTGCCTTTAAATTGTTTAACCTGTTAGAGACACCAGTTCCCATTTGGGAACGCGCCCCCACCCCCCCCCCCAGCTGGAATGTGGCGCAGGGAAAGCAAGAAATATTCCTAAAAATATTTAACCTCCATACATTAACAAGTAAAATAACTCAAATGAAAGATAAACAAGTTGTTTATCTAGCCAGCAAGTCAGATTTCTAAAATGTTTTACGGCGAAAATATAGCACATATTTATGTCAAACCACCACCGCAGACATAGCTCATTAGCATAGCCAAGTAGGAAATAATATGCAATCAACAAAAGCAGGATTAAAAGAAAAATCATTTCACTAACCTTTTGAAATCTTCATCAGATGACAGTAATATATCATGTTACACAGTACATTCATTTTTTTCAATAATATGCTATATATATCCATAAATCTCTGTTTACAATGATGCATCGTTCAAAAAATGCTACCCAAATGTCCTGAGAAATGACGATAGCCCCGGCAGATAACGTCAGCTAACAAGGAATACACATCATAAACTTTGACTAAATATGCATGTTTTACATATGTATAGCAAGATACACTTCTTCTAAATGCAATTGCATTGTTACATTTAATTTTAACGTTACATTTTGCGTTCACTAGACTATAATATGGAGTCGGCGCTCCCACAGTAGCATAATGACTCCTCTATCTTGGAGTCAACAGAAACCCAAAATTAATACATTAAATATTCCCTTACCTTTGTTGTTCTTCCATCAAACGACCTGGAAGGGATTATACTTACCAAACCAGCGTTTAGTTTTCAAGTCTACGTCTTCCGGTTCTCAAAATACCCACATTTCGGTCGAAATTTACGCAAAATTGAAGTGATTGCGCACCAAAACGTTGAAATTATATATTATATGTCTAGTTAACTTGTCAAACTAACATCATAATCAAGCTTTAACATGTTATAAAGGTGTACAGCAATTTTGAGAACAAACAGAAACACAGGCACCGTTCAATCGATCTTGGAAGAAAGAGAGGACTTGACCACTGCGCACAGAAAAGTGACAGCTGTTTTTGATTGACTGGGAGCTTACCGTGTGCTCAAACTGTCGCGAGCGGGCGATTCTCACAATGACAAGCCCTATTGAAAGCTGAGATCACGCTGAACACGTGGAGACTGTTCCCGGAGCTGTAACTGTTTGGGTAGGGTGTTTGTGATGACGTCAATGGTGGCCCAAGTTTTCAGATGAGAAGAGATAGTTTGGGAGAATGCATATTTTGAGAGTTCTGCTTTACACAGAGACACAATTTAAACGGTTTTAAAAGCTTTAGAGTGTTTTCTATTCAATAATATTTTTTATTTGCATATATTAGCAGCTTTTGACAAAAAATAATTATGTTTACCATGGGCACGCAATTACTCCAGCGGTGGCAGTAGACAGCCCTATCTTAGCTTGGGTCAAACATTTCGGGTAGCCTTCCACAAGCTTCCCACATTAATTTTGGTGAATTTTGGCCCATTCCTCCTGACACAGCTGGTGTAACTGAGTCAGGTTTGTAGGCATTCTTGCTCGCACACGCTTTTTCAGTTCTATTCACAAATTTTCCATGAATTGAGGTCAGGGCTTTGTGACGGCCACTGCAAAACCTTGTCTTTGTTGTCCTGAAGCAATTTTGCCACAACTTTGGAAGTACGCTTGTGGTCATTTTGGAGAACAATTTGTGACCAAGCTTCCAATTCCTGACTGATGTTCTGAGATGTTGCTTCAATATATCCACATCATTTTCCTTTCTCATGAAGCCATCTATTTTGTGAAGTGCACCAGTCCCCCCCTGTACAGCACTGTACTTGCTTCACCATTGGGATGGTGTTCTTCGGCTTGCAAGCCTCCCCCTTTTTCCTCCAAGCATAACGATGGTCATTATGGCCAAACAGTTCTATTTTTGTTTCATCAGACCAGAAGAAATTTCTCCAAATAGAACAATGTTTGCCCCCAAACTATAGTTTGTATACAAGAAATTTGTGGAGTGGTTGATAAACAAGTTTTCATGACTCCAACCTAAGTGTATGTAAACTTCCGACTTCATGTTGGTGGATGCATGTAGATGGATGTATGTTTCAGATGTATAGCTGATGTATTTTAGTTATATAACATTGGCTACGATGACTTAATGTTGAACTGTCATTTCAATCTAGTTTAAATGACTCTAACCTAAGTGTAAGTAAACTTCTGACTTCAACTGTACAGTGCCTTGCAAAATTATTCACTCCCTTGCCATTTTTCCTATTTTGTTGCAATACAACCTGTAATTTAAATGAATTTGTATTTGTATTTCATGGAATGAACATACACAAAATATTCAAAATTGGTGAAGTGAAATAAAAAAAAAAACTACCTGTTTTCAAAGATTATAATAAATAAAAAACATAAAATTGGTGAGTGTATATGTTTTCACCCCTTTGCTATGAAGCCCCTAAAGAAGATATGGTGCAACCAATTACCTTCAGAAGTCCCATAATTAATTAAATAAAGTCCACCTCTGTGCAATCTAAGTGTCACATGATCTGTCACATGATCTCCGTATATATACACCTGTTCTGAGAGGCCCCCGAGTCTGCAACACCACAAAGCAAGGGGCAGCACCAAGTAATCGGCCCCACGAAGACCAAGGAGCTGTCCAAACTGGTCAGGTACAAAGTGGTGGGGAAGTACAGATCAGGGTTGGGTTATAAAACATATCAGAAACTTTGAACATTCTATAAAGCACCATTAGATCCATTATTAAAAAATGGAAAGAATATTTCCCCACAACAAACCTGCCAAGAGAGGGCTGCCAACCAAAACTCACAGACCAGGCAAGGAGGGCATTAATCAGAGACTCAACAGAGAGGCCAAAGATAACCCTGAAGGAGCTGCAAAGTTCCGCAGCAGAGATTGGAGTATCTGTCCATAGGACCACTTTAAGCCGTACACTCCACAGAGCTGGAATTTACAGAAGTGTCCAGAAAAAAATCTATTGCTTAAGGAAAAAAATAAGCAAACACGTTTGGTGCTTGCCAAAAGGCATATGGGAGACTCCCCAAACATATGGAAGAAGGTACTCTGGTCAGATGAGGCTAAAATGTAGCTTTTTGGCTATCAAGGGAAACGCTATGTCTGGCACAAACCCAACACCTCTCATCACCCTGATAACACCATCCTCACAGTGACGCATGGTGGTGGCAGCATCATGCTGTGGGGATGTTTTCCATTGGCAGGGACTGGGAAACTGGTCAGAATTGAGAGAATGGTGGAAGGTGCTAAATACAGGGAAATTCTTGAGGGAAACCTACTTCAGTCTTCCAGAGATTTGAGACTGGGATGGAGGTTCACCTTCCAGCAGGACAATGACATTAAGCATACTGCTAAAGAAACACTCGAGTGGTTTAAGGGGAAACACTTAAATGTCTAGGAATGGCCTAGTCAATGCCCAAACCTCAATCCAATTGAGAATCTGTGGTATGACTTAAAGATTACTGTACACCAGCAGGAACCCATCCAACTTGATGGAGCTGAAGCAGTTTTGCCTTAACGAATGGGTAAAATCCCAGGGACTAGATGTGCCAAGCTTATAGAGACATATCCCAAGAGACTTGCAGCTGTAATTCCTGAAAATGGTGGCTCTACAAAGTAATGCTCAGGTTTTCTATTTTTTTGTCTTATTTCCTAAACACAAGCATTTCGCTACACCTGCGATAACATATGTAAATCTGTGTACGCAACCAATAAACTTTGATTTGAAAAAAACTCCTAAAATAAAATACAAACTTTACACAAATGAAAACAGAACCTATTCAAATGCACATGCTTACGGACACAAATATTCACCCTTTAGGTGTGCTATACTAATCATACAACGCGCGCACACACACACACACACACACACACACACACACACACACACACACACACACACACACACACACACACACACACACACACACACACACACACACACACACACACACACACACACACACACACACACACACACACACACACACACACACACACACACACACACAGCCATGCCTTTAGCCTCTGAGTCTTCTATACAGACATACAGTAGATGATTTATACAAATTGTCGAGACATTGTCGAAGCACTGGCACCGTATCATACAGCTAAAATTATTTACAGTCCTACTGTAAAACAGCTGACATCCACTCAAATAAACCTCTAACAGTAAAATACTAATCAAATGCCACTTACAGGGTGTCATTTATTCTAAAGCCCTTTAATCGTTGTTTACAAAACACATCCAAACAACAACTCCCCTTCTCTTCCTTGTGAGTGCACACCTTCAACAGTTTAGTGGGCTGGAAGAAGACAGATATATTGGCTCTTCTGCCTTTGGTGGTGTGAATTAGTAGGACGCAGCACGCAAGAGACTGGAGCTGGCAGCCAATAGCATTCCTTAAGGACCAAGACATGGTCTGCAGAGAGAAAGAGCGGGGGTGGGAGGGGAGAGAGAGAGAGAGGGAGAGAGAAAGCTAGAGAAAGGGAGAAAGAGTATGAGAGAGAGAGACAGAGACAGAGTGAGGCAGCACCAGAGACCTACAGTAACCGCTGCTCATGGCTCACCTGAGAGGCCCAGATGCAAAGCACCCATAGATTATCTCAGGGGGGTGACGTACTGTTCTACTTTGTTCCATCCCTCATCAGGCTTGGAGGAGATCCAGGCTCCTATTGAGGAGGAGGGGGATCAAAGAGGCCACGGGCGGTAGTGCTTTGTTCTTTATGTCGGCTGGACCTGAACATGTTACAGATGAGAGGAGCATGCAGGGCTGGTGGAGGGTGAGGGAGAGTCTCTGGAGTTATAAAATCACGGGCTGGTTCTATACACCTTATCTCAGCAGCTAGAGTAAGTGTGGTATTGTCAGTGTTCAAAATAAAAATATTTCCCCCCTGAAACACTACAAACATTTCTTTAGGAGAGATGTTACAGTAACCGTGAGCAACTCTGTATCTGTGTTTCAGTCACTGAGGCCATTAGTAGAAGTGTTAGATTTCCTAGAATTCAACCTTGAGAGCAATGGCTTGCTGACAATTTGGAAGCAATCATTTTAAAATACATATGCAGGTAAGTAGTTATAGGCATGGTTTCTTGTCATGTGAATCAACCAGTGAGTGATATTGTAGGATCAGTTAAGGGGGGATCTGATCCTAGATCAGCACGCCTCCTACACTACATATGAGTGTCCTTCCATTTTTTGAGTCCTCTGTTCAGAAATATACAAACAGATGTTGAGCGTATTGCCAACATTTCAAGAAGTAAAATCATTTGTGCTAATGACAGATAACTGGGAAGAACACTGTGAATTGAGAACAGTGGTGAGACAATGTGTTCCATGGTTGATAGAACTGGCTCAGCACAGGACTTCTCTCTCAGAGAGGAGTTCTCTCTTAGTGTTCTCTCTCTCAGGGGCCTGCCTGTCAGTTCCATTGAGAGCCATTGAGCTCTGAGGGGGAAGCATCACAGAGATGGGACACAATGAACAGTTACAGCACATTAAAGGCCATCATGGTTCCTCTCTCCTACCCATTTGACAGCTGAACTCTGAAGGACTGGAGGACTCAGGAAACGTTCAGGGCCTGTGTGAGAGCTCCATAGCTCCTGCCTGATCACTAGTTTTCGGATGAATTGATGATGGGGGGAAAGGGGGCCGAATTGACAAGTACAAGTACATCACTGTGTTCATGGCGTATCCTCTCGGCACTCGAGTTCATCTCACTATATGAGCGCAGTGATGGTAGGAAACTTAACAAAATGGGTTTCCTATTCACACACTTCTTATTTCTCTCCTTTTCTTTCCTCCTTTCTGTCATTCTTTCTGTCCATGGGCACAACTGTTTCTCTACACCTTTTTTCATACATCTCCCCTTATTCTTCATGTTTTTTCTCATAATGTCCTATCAGGAAAAGTAACAATAAAATTAGTATTTAAAGGAAAATGAAATAAGTGAGCCTCTACCCCCAACCTCCTATTCACACCTCTTAACTTTTCCGAATTTTGTTGTGTTAAAGCCTGAATTTAAGAAGGATTGAATTTAGATTTTGTGTCACTGGGCTATACACAATACCCCACCTTGTCAAAGTGGAGATACATAATAAAAAATGAAAAGCTGAAATGTATTCAACCTCTTTATTGCAATCCTAAATAAGAGTCAAATCTTCCTCAACAAGTCACATAATAAGTTTCATGGAATCACTCTGGGTGCAGTAAGTGTTTAACATGCTTTTTGAATGATTACCTCATCTCTGTACTCAACACATACAATTATTTGTAAGGTCCCTCAGTCGAGCAGTGAATTTGTAACGGCAGATCTCCTCTTCGTCTGAAGAGGAGTAAGGATCGGACCAAGATGCAGCATGGTAAGTGTCCATAATGTTTTTAATAAAGACAACTGAACACTCGAACAAAAACAATAAACGATAACGTGAAATCTACAAAAACCGAAACAGTACCGTGTGACGAAAAACACTCACACGGAAACAAACACCCACAAACCAACAGTGAAACCCAGGCTACCTTAAGTATGATTCTCAATCAGAGACAACTAACGACACCTGCCTCTGATTGAGAACCATACTAGGCCGAAACAGAAACCAAACATAGAAAAACAAACATAGACTGCCCACCCCAACTCCCGCCCTGACCATACTAAATAAAGACAAAACAAAGGAAATAAAGGTCAGAACGTGACAGAATTTCAAACACAAAATCAACCATAAAGACCAGGGAGGTTTTCCAGTGCCTTGCAAAGAAGTGCACCTATAGGGAGATGTGTAAAATTAAAAAGCACACATTGCATATCACTTTGAGCATGGTGAAGTTATGAATTACACCTTGGATGGTGTATTAATACAACCAGTCACTACAACAATACAGCCGTCCTTCCTAACTCAGTTGCCGGAAAGGAAGCAAACTGCTCAGGGATTTCACAATGAGACCAGTGGTGACTTTAAAACAGTTACAGAGTTTAATGGCTATGATAGGTGAAAACATAGGATGGATAAACAACATTGTAGTTACTCCTCAATACTAACATAAATTACATACTGAAAATAAGGAAGCCTGTACAGAATAAAAATATTCCAAAACACGCATCCTGTTTACAGTAAGGCAATAAAGTAACAAGGCAAAAAAATGTGGCTAAGAAGTTAACTCTGTTTTATGTTTGGGGCAAATCCCACAAACCACATCATTGAGTACCACTCTTCATATTTAAAAAAGAAATGGTGGTGGCTGCATCATATTATGTGTATGCTTGTAATCAGCAAGGACTAAAGAGTTTAAAAAAATAAAAAGATACAGAATTAAGCTATAAGCAAAGGCAAAATCAGAGAGGAAAACCTGGTTGAGTCTGCTTTCCTACAGGCACTGTGAGACTAATACAAAATAATAATAATGGGCAAATATTGTACAATCCAGGTGTGAAAAGCTCGTAGAGACTTACCCAAAAAGACTCACAGCTGTAATCACTGCTAAATGTGTGAATACTTGGGTAAATGAGATATTTTTAAATTTCATTTTCAGTAAATGTGCAAAAATGTCAAAGAAATGTTTCACTTTGTCATTATTTACCTCAAATCTGTAATCCTCCAAGAAACTAGCCAGAAACTCCAAAAAGCTAGCCAGGAGCTAGCCAGAAGCTAGCCCAGAAGCTAATCCAGGAGCTAATCAGAAGCTAGTTCAGAAGCTAGTTAGCTTCTTTACTGGCAAATCGTTAGTATTCAGCTATCCTTTTGCTCGAAAATCTATCGCCAGTTTTGTGCGGCGCAGCGCAGCGCGGCTCGGAATGGAACATACCGGACCAATTTTTCTCTCCATGTCCCTGGATTTCAACCGCTCTCTGGACATTCATACCTGGATCTTACAGCTAGCTAGCTGCTATTCGTGTGACTATCGGCATTCGTCGATTCCGGAGCAAACATCAATTTTTCCGGAGCTAGCCAACTCCGTCAATCACTCCTGAGTTCCAGCAATCACTCCTGGGCTGCAGTCACCTATCCGGACCCGTTTTACTGCCTACGCGGAACCCCACCGGGCCTTCACAACTGGACTGCTGACGTTATCTACCCGAAGGAGTTATCCGGCTGGCTCCTCCGTCACGACGTTACCTGTCGGCTGCTATCTGAATAGACAATCAGACAATTTATTTATTTTTTATTAGTATTATGTTTTCTTCTTGGGCATCTATAACTATATCTATTGTTTTGATTTTGTTGTTGTTGTGTGATTTAGATTAATCCCCTCTACCACACGGAACCCCACTAATCTACTGATGGAACGCAAGAGGTGGCTAATAACAGACCTCCATCCTATGCTAGCTTGCTACCGATGGCCTGGCTAGCTGTCTAAATCGCCGTTACCCCCAACCAAACTCTCCACTCACCAGACCCTTTTGATCACTCGACTAAGCATGCCTCTCCTTAATGTCAATATGCCTTGTCCATTGCTGTTCTGGTTAGTGTTTATTGGCTTATTTCACTGTAGAGCCTCTAGTCCTGCTCACTATATCTTATCCAACCTATTAGTTCCACCACCCACACATGCAATGACATCTCCTGGTTTCAATGATGTTTCTAGAGACAATATCTCTCTCTTCATCACTCAATATCTAGGTTTACCTCCACTGTATTCACATCCTACCATACCTTTGTCTGTACATTATACCTTGATGCTATTTTATCGCCCCCAGAAACCTCCTTTTACTCTCTGTTCCAGACGTTCTAGACGACCAATTCTTATTGCTTTTAGCCGCACCCTTATTCTACTCCTCCTATGTTCCTCTGGCGATGTAGAGGTGAATCCAGGCCCTGCAGTGCCTAGCTCCACTCCTATTGCCCAGGCGCTCTCTTTTGACGACTTCTGTAACCGTAATAGCCTTGGTTTCATGCATGTTAACATTAGAAGCCTCCTCCCTGAGTTTGTTCTATTCACTGCTTTAGCACACTCTGCCAACCCGGATGTTCGAGCTGTGTCTGAATCCTGGCTTAGGAAGACCACCAAAAACTCTGAAATTTTAATTACAAACTACAACATTTTCAGACAAGATAGAACTGCCAAAGGGGGCGGTGTTGCAATCTACTGCAAAGATAGCCTGCAGAGTTCTGTCCTACTATCCAGGTCTGTACCCAAACAATTTGAACTTCTACTTTTAAAAATCCACCTCTCTAAAAACAAGTCTCTCACCGTTGCCGCCTGCTATAGACCACCCTCTGCCCCCAGCTGTGCTCTGGACACCATATGTGAACTGATTGCCCCCCATCTATCTTCAGAGCTCGTGCTGCTAGGTGACCTAAACTGGAACATCCTTAACACCCCAGCCATCCTACAATCTAAACTTGATGCCCTCAATCTCACACAAATTATCAATGAACCTACCAGGTACCTCCCCAAATCCTTAAACACGGGCACCCTCATAGATATCATCCTAACCAACTTGCCCTCTAAATACACCTCTGCTGTCTTCAACCAAGATCTCAGCGATCACTGTTTCATTGCCTGCATCCGTAATGGGTCAGCGGTCAAACGACCTCCACTCATCACTGTAAAACGCTCCCTGAAACACTTCAGCGAGCAGGCCTTTCTAATCGACCTGGCCGGGGTATCCTGGAAGGATATTGATCTCATCCCGTCAGTAGAGGATGCCTGGATATTGAAAAAAAATGCCTTCCTAACCATCTTAAATAAACATTCCCCATTCAAGAAATTTAGAACCAGGAACAGATATAGCCCTTGGTTCTCCCCAGACCTGACTGCCCTTAACCAACACAAAAACATCCTATGGCGTTCTGCATTAGCATCGAACAGCCCCCGTGATATGCAGCTGTTCAGGGAAGCAAGAAACCATTATACAGGCAGTTAGAAAAGCCAAGGCTAGCTTTTTCAAGCAGAAATTTGCTTCCTGCAAGACTAACTCAAAAAAGTTCTGGGACACTGTAAAGTCCATGGATAATAAGAACACCTCCTCTCAGCTGCCCACTGCACTGAAGATAGGACACACTGTCACCACTGATAAATCCACCATAATTGAGAATTTCAATAAGAATTTTTCTACGACTGGCCATGCTTTCCACCTGGCTACTCCTACCCCGGTCAACAGCACTGTACCCCCAACAGCAACTCGCCCAAGCCTTCCCCATTTCTCCCTCTCCCAAATCCGTTCAGCTGATGTTCTGAAAGAGCTGAAAAATCTGGACCCCTACAAATTAGCCACGCTATCTGGACCCTAATCTGGACCCTTTCTTTCTAAAATTATCTGCCAAAATTGTTGCCACCCCTATTACTAGCCTGTTCAACCTCTCTTTCGTGTCATCTGAGATTCCCAAAGATTGGAAAGTAGCTGCGGTCATCCCCCTCTTCAAAGGGGGGGACACTCTTGACCCAAACTGCTACAGACCTATATCTATCCTACCATGCCTTTCTAAGGTCTTCGAAAGTCAAGTCAACAAACAGATGACCGACCATTTCTAATCTCACCATACCTTCTCTGCTATGCAATCTGGTTTCAGAGCTGGTCATGGGTGCACCTCAGCCACGCTCAAGGTCCTAAACGATATCTTAACCGCCATCGATAAGAAACATTACTGTGCAGCCGTATTCATTGATCTGGCCAAGGCTTTCGACTCTGTCAATCACCACATCCTCATCGGCAGACTCGACAGCCTTGGTTTCTCAAATGATTGCCTCGCCTGGTTCACCAACTACTTCTCTGATAGAGTTCAGCATGTCAAATTGGAGGGTCTGCTGTCCGGACCTCTGGCAGTCTCTATGGGGGTGCCACAGGGTTCAATTCTTGGACCGACTCTCTTCTCTGTATACATCAATGAGGTCGCTCTTGCTGCTGGTGAGTCTCTGATCCACCTCTACGCAGATGACACCATTCTGTATACTTCCGGCCCTTCTTTGGACACTGTGTTAACAACCCTCCAGGCAAGCTTCAATGCCATACAACTCTTCTTCCGTGGCCTCCAATTGCTCTTAAATACAAGTAAAACTAAATGCATGCTCTTCATCCGATCGCTACCTGCACCTACCCGCCTGTCCAACATCACTACTCTGGACGGCTCTGACTTAGAATACGTGGACAACTACAAATACGTAGGTGTCTGGTTAGACTGTAAACTCTCCTTCCAGACCCATATCAAACATCTCCAATCCAAAGTTAAATCTAGAATTGGCTTCCTATTTCGCAACAAACCATCCTTCACTCATGTTGCCAAACATAACCTTGTAAAACTGACCATCCTACCAATCCTCGACTTTGGCAATGTCTTTTACAAAATAGCCTCCAATACCCTACTCAACAAATTGGATGCAGTCTATCACAGTGCAATCCGTTTTGTCACCAAAGCCCCATACACTACCCACCATTGCGACCTGTACGCTCTCGTTGGCTGGCCCTCGCTTCATACTCGTCGCCAAACCCACTGGCTCCATGTCATCTACAAGACCCTGCTAGGTAAAGTCCCCCTTATCTCAGCTCGCTGTTCACCATAGCATCTCCCACCTGTAGCACACGCTCCAGCAGGTATATCTCTCTAGTCTCCCCAAAACCAATTATTTCTTTGGCCGCCTCTCCTTCCAGTTCTCTGCTGCCAATGACTGGAACGAACTACAAAAATCTCCCTCACTAGCTTTAAGCACCAACTGTCAGAGCAGCTCACAGATTACTGCACCTGTACATAGCCAATCTATAATTTAGCCCAAACAACTACCTCTTTCCCAACTGTATTTTATTTATTTATTTATTTTGCTCCTTTGCACCCCATTATTTTTATTTCTACTTTGCACATTCTTCTATTGCAAAACTACCATTCCAGTGTTTTACTTGCTATATTGTATTTACTTTACCACCATGGCCTTTTTTGCCTTTACCTCCCTTCTCACCTCATTTGCTCACATTGTATATAGACTTGTTTATACTGTATTATTGACTGTATTTTTGTTTTACTCCATGTGTAACTCTGTCATTGTATCTGTCGAACTGCTTTGCTTTATCTTGGCCAGGTCGCAATTGTAAATGAGAACTTGTTCTCAACTTGCCTACCTGGTTAAATAAAGGTGAAATAAAAAATAAATAAATACAATTATGGGGTATTGTGTGTGGATTGGAAAGGATAACAATTATATGAATCCCTTTTGAATTCAGGCTGTAACACAACAAAATGTGAAATAACTCAAGGTGTATGAATAGTTTTCGAAGGCACAAGACCACATTAATTACAGTATCGATTCAGGTTACTTTCCATTCCATTTCGCAATTTAATACATTTTGGGGGATTTGTGTACCCATGAAAACGGTTTTCAACCAATAACATAAGGAGAAACGAAATGTTTGTCACGTTCTGACCATAGATCTGTTATTTTATAATTTGTTTTAGTATGGCCAGGGCGTGAGTTGGGGTGGGCAGACTATGTTTGTTTTTCTATGTTTGGTTTCTGTGTTCGGCCTAGTATGGTTCTCAATCAGAGGCAGGTGTCGTTAGTTGTCTCTGGTCGAGAATCATACTTAGGTAGCCAGGGTTTCACTTTTGGTTTGTGGGTGTTTGTTTCCGTGTGAGTGTTTGGGCCGCGCTTTGGTCCGATCCTTACCCCCCCTCAGATGAAGAGGAGGAAAGTTTAATTTTACTTATTTAGACTGCATTTATGAGATCTCTATACTCTATATCTCTATAAACACTGCAGTGAATGCAAGAAAAGTCATGTTTGATGTCACACGATATTGGACAAATCCGTCAAAACAGCAATGATGAGAAAGGGTTAAACATAGGTTTAAAATAAACTTGTGAATTGTATTTACTATAGCTATGCCCCCCCATTTTATATCTTAATGTAATGATATGAAAACAATTGGCAGATTATTATCAATGATTTATTAATAACAACTGTAACAAGTTGTCCAGTGTTATCCAGTGTAGAAAAACCTCAAAGGTACCCAAGATTATAGAAATATCCATACACATTAAAGGCAATTATCCTTCCATAATGGATACATTTAAGGAAAGGGATTCTGCTTTCTTGGTCTTTGCCTTTACTAGGGCTGTTAAGATGACCGTATTACCGCCACATCGGCGGTCACGAGTCATAACGGCAGTCAAATTCCATGTGACCATTCAGTCACGGTAATTAGGCTTCTCCATGCTCTGATGCTGCTGATGGTCATTAGTAGCCTACCAAACGTGCTAACTGCTTGTTACTCAGCACTCTATTGTCCCTCTAATCACTCTGACGTCAATGCCAATATAATCGAGAATCTAATCAAACACTTCATGAGAGTCATGAAGTGCTCATGTTGTGCAACATTTCTATATGCTATGGAATTGTGTGAGAAAACAGAGTGATGGACTCTATTAAAAGGAGCATCCCATCAGCTTTTAATAGGCTAGGCCTTCTATATTATTTCTCAACTTTCCTAATGTTAACTTGTTGAGTGTAGGGGGCAGTATTTTTATTTTTTGGATGAAAAACATACCCATTTGAAACTGCCTATTTCTCAGGCCCAGAAACTAGAATATGCCTATAATTAGGATTAGGATGGAAAAAACTCTAAAGTTTCCAAAACTGTCAAAATATTGTCTGTGAGTATAACAGAACTGATATTGCAGGCGAAAATCTGAGATAAATCAAACCAGGAAGTGGCTTCTATTTTGAAAGCTCCATGTTCCATAGCCTGCCTTCGCTCCATTTAAAGGGATGGGGTAGCCATTGTTCCTCCCTCTCCAATTGAAAAAGCGATTGTCCCGGTTGATATATTATCGATTATATATTTTTAAAACAACCTTAGGAGTGATTATAAAAAACATTTGACATGTTTCTGTTGACATTGCGGGTACTATTTGGAATTTTACGGGTACGGGTACTATTTGGATGTTCATAATGTTTTGTCTAGTGATCGATAAACTCACACAAACGCTTGGATTGCTTTCGCTGTAAAGCATATTTTCAAAATCTGACATGACAGGTGGATTAACAACAAGCTAAGTTGTGCTTTGCTATATTGCACTTGTGATTTCATGAAAATTAAATATGTTTAGTAATTTTATTTGAATATGGCTCGCTGCAATTCAGCGGATGTTGATGAAAATGATCCCGCTAACGGGATAGGGTGCTTAAGTGCATTGCTTCTCTCTACAACAGGAGTATAGCCTGTCTGGCAGGCATGAAAATGAACCATGGGAAAAGTGTCCTCGATTCAGTATTTAACTGTCCCTGTTTTGAGACAGGTGCATGATAATGGTCCATTCTAAATCAAAACAAATTTAACACATATATTATTTAGTATATGTAAAGAAAAGATTAAATCAAGAATAGTCTGATGGGTGACAATATTAGCCTATCACTTGTGAATTATGCCGAGCTTGTGTGCAGTAAGGCACTCTACTTCCGGCGCCGACAGAGATGGCTGCCTCGCTTCGCGTTCCTAGGAAACTATGCAGTTTTTTGTTGTGTTTGTGTTATTTCTTACATTAGTACCCCAGGTCATCTTAGGTTTCATTACATACAGTCGAGAAGAACTACTGAACATGAGAGCAGTGTCAACTCACCATCAGTACGACCAAGAATATGACTTTCGCGAAGCGGATCCTGTGTACTGCCTTTCACCCAGGACAACGGAATGGATCCCAGCCGGCGACCCAAAAAACGACTTCGTAAAAGGGGGAATCGGAGCGGTCTTCTGGTCAGACTCCGGAGACGGGCACATCGTGCACCACTCCCTAGCATTCTTCTCGCCAATGTCCAGTCTATTGACAACAAGGTTGATGAAATCCGAGCAAGGGTAGCATTCCAGAGAGACATCAGAGACTGTAACGTTCTTTGCTTCACGGAAACATGGCTCACTGGAGAGACGCTATCGGAATCGGTGCAGCCAGCAGGTTTCTCCACGCATCGCGCCGACAGAAACAAACATCTTTCTGGTAAGAAGAGGGGCGGGGGCGTATGCTTCATGGTTAACGTGACGTGGTGTGATCATAACAACATACAGGTACTCAAGTCCTTCTGTTCACCTGATTTAGAATTCCTCACAATCAAATGTCGACCGCATTATCTTCCAAGGGAATTCTCTTTGATTATAATCACAGCCGTATATATTCCCCCCCAAGCAGACACATTGATGGCTCTGAACAAACTTTATTTGACTCTTTGCAAACTGGAATTCATTTATCCGGAGGCTGCATTCATTGTAGCTGGGGATTTTAACAAGGCTAATCTGAAAACAAGACTCCCTAAATTTTATCAGCATATCGATTGCGCAACCAGGGCGGGAAAACCTTGGATCATTGCTATTCCAACTTCCGCGACGCATATAAGGCCCTGCCCCACCCTCCTTTCGGAAAAGCTGACCACAACTCCATTTTGTTGATCCCTGCCTACAGACAGAAACTAAAACAAGAAGCTCCCACGCTGAGGTCTGTTCAACGCTGGTCCGACCAATCTGATTCCACACTCCAAGACTGCTTCCATCACGTGGACTGGGATATGTTTCCTATTGCGTCAGACAACAACATTGAAGAATACGCTGATTCGGTGAGCGAGTTCATTAGAACGTGCGTTGAAGATGTCGTTCCCATAGCAACGATTAAAACATTCCCAAACCAGAAACCGTGGATTGATGGCAGCATTCGCGCGAAACTGAAAGCGCGAACCACTGCTTTTAATCAGGGCAAGGTGACGGTCTACAGTCAATCACGGATTACAAAAAGAAAACCAGCCCAGTCACGGACCAGGATGTCTTAGCTCCCAGGCAGACTAAATAACTTTTTTGCCCGCTTTGAGGACAATACAGTGCCACTGACACGGCCCGCAAATAAAACATGCGGACTCTCCTTCACTGCAGTCGACGTGAGGAAAACATTTAAACGTGTCAACCCTCGCAAGGCTGCAGGCCCAGACGGCATCCTCAGCCGCGCCCTCAGAGCATGCGCAGACCAGCTGGCTGGTGTGTTTACGGACATATTCAATCCATCCCTATCCCAGTCTGTTGTTCCCACATGCTTCAAGAGGGCCAGCATTGTTCCTGTTCCCAAGAAAGCTAAGATAACTGAGCTAAACGACTACCGCCCCGTAGCACTCACTTCCGTCATCATGAAGTGCTTTGAGAGACTAGTCAAGGACCAAATCACCTCCACCCTACCTGACACCCTAGACCCACTCCAATTTGCTTACCACCCAAATAGGTCCACAGACGATGCAATCTCAACCACACTGCACACTGCCCTAACCCATCTGGACAAGAGGAATACCTATGTGAGAATGCTGTTCATCGACTACAGCTCGGCATTTAACACCATAGTGCCCTCCAAGCTCGTCATCAAGCTCGAGACCCTGGGTCTCGACCCCGCCCTGTGCAACTGGGTACTGGACTTCCTGACGGGCCACCCGCAGGTGGTGAGGGTAGGCAACAACATTTCCACCCCGCTCATCCTGAACACTGGGGCCCCACAAGGGTGTGTTCTGAGCCCTCTCCTCTACTCCCTGTTCACCCACGACTGTGTGGCCACGCACGCCTCCAACTCAATCATCAAGTTTGCGGACGACACAACAGTGGTAGGCTTGATTACCAACAACGACGAGATGGCCTACAGGGAGGAGGTGAGGGCCCTCGGAGTGTGGTGTCAGGAAATAACCTCACACTCAACGTCAACAAAACTAAGGAGATGATTGTGGACTTCAGGAAACAGCAGAGGGAACACCCCCCTATTCACATTGATGGGACAGTAGTGGAGAGGGTAGTAAGTTTTAAGTTCCTCGGCGTACACATCACAGACAAACTGAATTGGTCCACCCACACAGACAGCATCGTGAAGAAGGCGCAGCAGCGCCTCTTCAACCTCAGGAGGCTGAAGAAATTTGGCTTGTCACCAAAAGCACTCACAAACTTCTACAGATGCACAATTGAGAGCATCCTGTCGGGCTGTATCACCGCCTGGTACGGCAACTGCTCCGCCCACAACCGTAAGGCTCTCCAGAGGGTAGTGAGGTCTGCACAATGCATCACTGGGGGCAAACTACCTGCCCTCCAGGACACATACACCACCCGATGTCACAGGAAGGCCATAAAGATCATCAAGGACAACAACCACCCGAGCCACTGCCTGTTCACCCCGCTATCATCCAGAAGGCGAGGTCAGTACAGGTGCATCAAAGCTGGGACCGAGAGACTGAAAAACAGCTTCTATCTCAAGGCCATCAGACTGTTAAACAGCCACCACTAACATTGAGTGGCTGCTGCCAACACACTGTCTCAACACCAGCCACTTTAATAATGGGAATTGATGGGAAATGATGTAAAATATATCACTAGCCACTTTAAACAATGCTATCTAATTTAATGTTTACATACCCTACATTATTCATCTCATATGTATATGTATATACTGTACTCTATATCATCTACTGCATCTTTACATGTATAACTAGCCACTTTAACTATGCCACTTTGTTTACATACTCATCTCATATGTATATACTGCACTCAATACCATCTACTGTATCTTGCCTATGCCGCTCTGTACCATCACTCACTCATATATCTTTATGTACATATTCTTATCCCCTTACACTTGTGTCTATAAGGTAGTAGTTTTGGAATTGTTAGCTAGATTACTTGTTGGTTGTTACTGCATTGTCGGAACTAGAAGCACAAGCATTTCGCTACACTCACATTAACATCTGCTAACCATGTGTATGTGACAAATAAAATTTGATTTGATGATTTGATTTGAAACAGTGTGTCATGACTGTCCAAAAGAATCCAAATAGGTCAGATCAGGTTTGCAATGAGTAACTTCACTCAGACCCCCTCTGAACCCTAGAGTGGGAAGCGAAGAACTGGTTGGGATTAACAACTCACACCCTGATGTAAATCAAGGGAGAAGATTCATGTCTGCGCTCTCAAGACCAAAGGAAGGGTCTTTGTTTCAACAGATGTTTCCCAGCTTAAACACTAACACATTCAAAAGTGTACACTGGAACAATATTTCTAACTTAAAATGTGGCGAATGATCAGAAGTGATATATAGAATCAAATCAAATCAAATCAAATCAAATTTATTTATATAGCCCTTCGTACATCAGCTGATATCTCAAAGTGCTGTACAGAAACCCAGCCTAAAACCCCAAACAGCAAACAATGCAGGTGTAAAAGCACGAACACTAATGGAATTATGTTTGTTATTTTGTGATGTCATTAAAAATGTTATAAAGGAAATTCTGGAACTAGGAAAGTATACCCACTACATACAGTTGAAGTTGGAGTCATTAAAACTCGTTTTTCAAACACTCCACAAATGTTTTGTTAACCTCTAGCGTCGAGCAATCCCGTATCCGGGAACGTAATCATAGCCTCAAGCTCATTACCATAACGCAACGTTTCCTATTCATGAAAATCGCAAATGAAATGAAATAAATATATTGAAACACAAGTTTAGCCTTTAGCCCACTTCTTAAGGAAGTGGACCCGAGGTCGGGACCACAATCAGCGAAATTTCAAGTGCGCCACGTATAGTTTTTGATAAAACTCAAACTTTCATTAATACACATATACAAGGTACTGAATTAAAGCTACACTCGTTGTGAATCTATCCACCAAGTCAGATTTGTAAAATGCTTTTCGGCGAAAGCATGAGAAGCTATTATCTGATACCATGCACCCTCAAAATACTGCAACGTCACCTAACACGACAGATTTTGCGTTAGCCGTAGCAACGAAAAGGCTTAAATATAAAACATTCATTACCTGTGACGAGCTTCTTTCTTGGCACTCCTAGATGTCCCATAAATATCATTTAGGGTCTTTTTTCGATTAAATTGGTCCATATATAGCCTAGATATCGAACTAAGAATTACGTTGCGAGTAAAGAAAATAATTAGCATTTCATAACGTAACGTAATTTTTTTAAATTCAAAAAGTCGACGATAAATTTTCACAAAACACTTCGAAATACTTTTGTAATGCAACTTTAGGTATTAGTACACGTTAATAAGCGATAAAAAATCATCAGGAGCCGTGTGAAATCTTTACCTTCTCCGTGTTCAAAAACGTGCCAGAAAAATGGTCCACAAAAATCCGGGCGGAGACTGCAGGGAAGGAGTTCCCTTGACTAGGTTAGACCAAGAATCAATTGTGAATCAAATGACATGACTCTAGACACCCTGTGTAAGCTGTAGGCAATGTAAACTCGGCTCTATTTAATTCGGTTCACTTTGAACATTTGCCTGTAGTCGCGGAAGGATATATTTTTCCATTTTCAGTGAACAGATTTCATGGTACATTTCGATGATACGCCCGTTGTGTTAAAGCCACAGACGTGATTTAAACAGTTTTGGAAACGTCTGAGTGTTTTCTATCCACACATACTAATAATTTGCACATACTATATTCCTGGCATGAATAGCAGGGCGCTGAAATGTTGCGCGACTTTTAACAAAAAGCTGCGAAAATTCGCTGCATCCTTATGAGGGTAACACTGTCATCTCAGATTTTCAAAATATGCTTTAACCAAAGCTACACAAGCATTTGTGTAAGAGTATGGATAGCCTAGCATAGCATTAAGCCTAGCATTCAGCAGGCAACATTTTCACAAAAACAAGAAAAGCATTCAAGTAAAATAATTCACCTTTGAAGAACTTCGGATGTTTTCAATGACGAGACTCTCAGTTAGATAGCAAATGTACATTTTTTCCAAAAAGATTTTTTGTGTAAGATAAATAGCTCCGTTTTGTTCATCACGTTTGGCTAAGAAAAAAACGAAAATGCAGTCAATTACAACGCCAATTTTTTTCCAAATTAGCTCCATAATATCGATAGAAACATGGCAAATGTTGTTTAGAATCAATCCTCAAGGTGTTTTTCACATATCTATTCGATAATCTATCAGTGGTGGCAGCTGGCTTCTCATCAGAAGAAAACGGAAAAATACTGCAGCTGGAGATTACGCAATAATTGCGACGGATGACACCAGGTGACCACCTGGTAAATGTAGTCTCTTATGGTCAATCTTCCAATGATATGCCTACAAATACGTCACAATGCTGCAGACACCTTGGGGAAAACGTGGAAAAGGTAAGCTGACTCCTAGCTCCTCTACAGCCATATAAGGAGTCATTGCCATGAGGCGGTTTAAAAAAATGCGGAACTTCCTGTTTGTATTTTTATCTGGGTTTTTCTGTAACATCCGTTCTGTGGAACTCACAGACAATATCTTTGCAGTTTTGGAAACGTCAGAGTGTTTTCTTTTCAAAGCTGTCAATTATATGCATAGTCGAGCATCTTTTTGTGACAAAATATCTTGTTTAAAAACGGGAACGTTTTTCAACCAAAAATTAAAAGCGCGCCCCCTATATCGAAGAAGTTAACAAGCTATAGTTTTGGCAAGTCGGTTGGACAAATATTTTATGCATGACACAAAACATTTTTTCCAACAATTGTTTATTTAACTTAGAATTCTCTGTATCACAATTCCAGTGGGTCAGACGTTTACATACACTAAGTTGACTGTACTTTTAAACAGCTTGGAAAATTCCAGAAAATTATGTCATGGCTTTAGAAGCTTCTGATAGGCTAATTGACATCATTTGAGTCAATTGGAGGTGTACCTGTGGATGTCTTTCAAGGCCTACCTTCAAACTCAGTGCCTTTTTGCTTGACATCATGGGAAAATCAAAATAAATCAGCCAAGCTCAGAAAAAACATTGTAGACCTCCACAAGTCTGGTTCATCCTTAGGAGCAATTCCCAAATGCTTGAAGGTACCACATTCATCTGTACAAACAATAGTACGCAATAATAAACACCATGGGACCACACAGCTGTCTTACCGCTCAGGAAGGAGATGCGTTATGTCTCCTAGAGATGAACGTTCTTTGGTGTGAAAAGTGCAAATCAATCCCAGATCTACTGTAAAGGACCTTATGAAGATGCTGGAGAAAACTGTCACAAACATATCTGTATCCACAGTAAAATGAGTCCTTTATTGACATAACCTGAAAGGCCGCTCAAGCAAGGAAGAAGCCACCGCTCCAAAACCTCCATAAAAAAGCCAGACTGCAGTTTGCAACTGCACATGGGGACAAAGATTGTACTGTTCTGAGAAATGTCCTCTGGTCTGATGAAACACAAATAGAACTGTTTGGCCATAATTACCATCATTATGTTTGGAGGAAAAAGGGGGAGGCTTGCAAACTGAAGAACACCACCCCAACTGTGAAGCATTTGACATGTTTCTAAAGGACTGTAACAGAACTTTTTGAGTTTCGAGTTTTTGTCTGGATGAAGTGCCTGCGCCTCATGAAGATGGATTAGTGGGCTGAACACCCTAACAAGTGGCTATTTGGACATAAACGATGGAACTTTATGGAACAAATCAGTAATTTATTGTCGAACTGGGATTCCTGGGAGTGCCTTCTGATGAAGACCATCAAAGGTAAGTGAATATTTATGGTGTTGTTTCTAACCTTGTTGATTCCAAAATGGCGGATATTCCTCTGGCTGTTTTGGGTTCTGAGTGCCGTTCTCAGATTATGCTTTTTACGTAAAGTTTTTGGAAATCTAACACAGTGGTTGCATTAAGGAGAAGTCTATCTTTAATTCTGTGAACAACACTTAACACTCAACCACATATATTTTATCAATGTTTATTATGAGTATTTCTGCAAAATCACCGGAAGTTTTGGAATCAAAACATTACTGCACGTAAGGCGCCAATGTAAACTGAGATTTTTGGATATAAATATGCACATTATCGAACAAAACATACATGTATTGTGTAACATGATGTCCTATGAGTGTCATCTGATGAAGATCATCAAAGGTTAGTGATTCATTTTATCTATTTTTCTGCTTTTTGTGACTCCTATCTTTAGCTGGAAAAATGGTTGTGTTTTTTCAACTTGGCTATGACCTAACATAATCATATGTTGTGCTTTAGCTGAAAAGCATTTTTGAAATCGACATGATGGGTAGATTAACAAGATGTTTATCTTTCATTTGCTGTATTGGACTTGTTAATGTGTGAAAGTTGCATATTTCTAAAAATATTTTTGAATTTCGCTCGCTGCCTTTTCAGCAGAATGTTGTCGGGTTCCGCTGCGCTAGAAAGGTTAAGGATGAGCTTGCTGTTCGCGAGTTACCCACGGATCTTGACTCCCTCATTGCTTTGACCATCCACATTGATGGGCGATTGTGGGAACAACAGATGGAGAGGAAACTTGATTTCGCTCACACGTCCATGGATTCCACCTAGCCTCTGAGTCATCCCCAACGGTCCCATAGCCGAGAGCACCTGAGGTTTCCCAACCTTCCCATCAGTCAGAAAGACGTCCAAGGCACTGTTTCCAGAGCCTATGCAACTAGGCAGAGCTGGGCCGTCTCCAGAGCAACACAGGATCAACACAAGAAGCTGTCCATATTGCGGCACTTTTGGTCATTTTCATTCCTTTTGCCTGGTAAAAGACCAGATTAGCAGGTAGGAGCTAGTACTCTAGTGGGACATTTGGAGAACTCTTCTACTTCCCTTACTTTCACCCCTTTTCAAACCATTCCTCATTGACTCTGGGGCCGAGGAGAGGATTTTGGACGCCACACTGGCTTTCGAGCTGAATATCCCCACTCAGCCCCTCTCCATCCCCACTTATGTTAGAGTCCCTTTCAGAGGAGTTAGCAGGATGGCATGTCTGGTTATTTCTGTAAAGTGTCAAGGACTGTTGCTCTGGTCCTACCTGTCGGTGAGTACATATCTATTTTTTAACTATTGATGATGCTCTACAGAGGAAATACAATGTGAGGAATCGGGAGCTTCTCATGGTGAAGATGGCATTGGAGGAATGGAGGCACTCTCTAGAAGGGGAAGAACATCCGTTCATTGTGTGGATCGACCACAAAAACCTGGAGTATCTCCGCACCACCTAGCGCCTCAACTCCAGGCAAGCCAGATGGGCCCTGCTGTTCATCTGGTTCAACTTCTCCCTCTCATACCGTCCGGGATCCAAGAATGCCAAACACTCCCTGAACTTTGTCACCGGTCTTCCCCTGTCTGATGGCAACACCGCCACCCTGACCATGGTGGATCGGTTTTCCAAAGCAGCCCACTTCATTCCTCTCCCCAAAATACCATCTGCCTGGTAGGCCCTCCTCAAGAACACCTCCAGGTATCGACGACAAGTGGATTGCCATTGGACCCCGGCTCCCCGGTATAGTCTCGGGCAGAAGTTATGACTGTCCACCCAAGATCATTAGCCCCTCTGCTGTCCGTCTTTTTCATCCTTCGTATTCATCCTACATTCCATGTGTCTAGAATTAAGCCCGTGTCTCACAGCCCTTTGTCTTCTATTTCCAGTCCCACCCCTCCTCCATGTGTCGTCGATGGCCATCCGGCGTACACGATGAGAAGCCTCCTGAGGGTTCGACTATGGGGCAGGGGTTTCCAGTACATGGTTGATTGGGAGGGTTTTGGCCCAGAGGAAAGGTGTTGGGTCCTCGCTAGAGACATCCTGGCCCAGCCAGGCCCACACCTCTACTTTTTATTCACACCTCTACTTACACAACCACCATGCAACAGAAACAGTGAGACTCATTTCAACATGACTGCAGTACACACACACACACACACACACACACACACACACACACACACACACACACACACACACACACACACACACACACACACACACACACACACACACACACACACACACACACACACACACACACACACACACATTGTATACCTAAATTGAGCTTTGAAAATGTTTTGAGTTGACTTCCAATGTGGGGGTCTGGTTTTACAGGAAATTACCTTGTTTTCTGACATTTGTCATTACGCTGGACCCTCCCCTTACTCTTATCTTTACCCCTCCTACTCACATCCACTTTAACTTTCACTCCCTACATCTACTCACTCACTATACTTACTAACTATACAGTAACGTAACATCGTCTTATTATCAACGCCATTCTTCTTCTTGCTCATTATACTGCTCTCACCTCATCAGCCCTACAACACCTTGTCTAGCCCCCCCTCCCACACACACACACACACACACACACACACACACACACACACACACACACACACACACACACACACACACACACACACACACACACACACACACACACACACACACACACACACACACACACACACCTCTCTTACTGTCACTGGTAGACCCTCATCTCTAGAGCTCCTATTGAATTGTCTAATCCTCAATCATCCATCCACCCACCGACCATACCATCTCACTCTCTCTCTCTCTATCGGTGACCCTCCACCCCTTCCTAAATAATTGTTCTTGAATAGTCTAATGCTGTACCCTCAATCCATCCATTGACATGTCCCACCAACTCCCCCCTCCCCCCTCCCCTTACACCTTCTATATCATCCCTCTACCTCGCTAGTCACCATCCTACTCACTCCTGACCATATCTGGTCCTCAACCTTTCTAAAGCTCAATTCAAAGTCCACAGCTGCAGAAACGTGACAGTCTGCGCAGACCATTATTACACTTTCGACCTAATTTACTAATCTGTTATCGAGTCGCGGAGGTAGCCTTTTTTCACTTAAGCTTATCCGAGTATCTCGTTGACCCACTACTTCATCCCCCAACCCAGCCTTGCCACCCTCGCTCTCTCCCTTTTCCTTCTTTCCCTCCCTACCTACCTTTCTCACTCCCTCCTTCCCCTGACCCCCAGGTCCTCCCAGCCTAGCAACCATAGAGAGGGATTGTTGTTTGATCTGGAACTCTTTGAACTAAACTTATTTGTTAGGTCCACAGACGAGAGAACGGTGACACCCTCTAACCAGCGCTGATATATTGCTGCAAAGACAACACCCTCTCCAACAGAGCACTGGTTATTAATGGACATATTTCACATCATCTGTTTCCAGATAACACACTCTTATCTGAGCTCTGTGTGCATTCCTGCTCCTGCCTTGCATGTACGTAACCCACTGTGAGGTTTGTGTTTGTGTGTTGGGGGGATAGATGAGGGTGGAGGTGGAGGGGGTGAGAGAATGTGCGTGTGTGTGCACGCGTGTGTCTATGTGTGTCTGTATTCATGTATGTGTTCTGAGTATAGTATGTTCAGTATATATCATGCTATCCTATACACACGGATTGTCTTATGCTGTCCTGGATCCCCCAGACCCTCCCTCTACATTCTATACCCAGAGGCCAGGCAGCCCAGTGGGGGGAGAGAAGACATTCTACACCCAGAGGCCAGACAGCCCAGTGGGGGGAGAGAAGACATTCTACACCCAGAGGCTAGACAGCTCAGAGTGGGGGGAGAAGACGTTCTACACCCAGAGGCCAGGCAGCACAGTGGGGGAAGAGAAGACATTCTACACCCAGAGGCCATGCAGCCCAGTGGGGGGAGAGAAGACATACTACACCCAGAGGCCAGGCAGCCCAGTGGGGGGAGAGAAGACATTCTACACCCAGAGGCTAGACAGCCCAGTGGGGGGAGAGAAGACATTCTACACCCAGAGGCCATGCAGCCCAGTGGGGGGAGAGAAGACATTCTACACCCAGAGGCCAGGCAGCCCAGTGGGGGGAGAGAAGACATTCTACACCCAGAGGCCATGCAGCCCAGTGGGGGGAGAGAAGACATTTTACACCCAGAGGCCAGACAGCCCAGTGGGGGGAGAGAAGACATTTTACACCCAGAGGCTAGACAGCCCAGTGGGGGGAGAGAAGACATTCTACACCCAGAGGCTAGGCAGCCCAGTGGGGGGAGAGAAGACATTTTACACCCAGAGGCCAGACAGCCCAGTGGGGGGAGAGAAGACATTTTACACCCAGAGGCCAAACAGCCCAGTGGGGGGAGAGAAGACTTTCTACACGCAGAGGCTAGACAGCCCAGTGGGGGGAGAGAAGACATTTTACACCCAGAGGCCAGACAGCCCAGTCGGGGAGAGAAGACTTTCTACACCCAGAGGCTCGACAGCCCAGTGGGGGGAGAGAAGACATTTTACACCCAGAGGCTAGACAGCCCAGTGGGGGAGAGAAGACATTCTACACCCAGAGGCCAGGCAGCACAGTGGGGGAAGAGAAGACATTCTACACCCAGAGGCCAGATAGCCCAGTGGGGGAGTGAAGACATTCTATACCCAGAGGCCAGGCAGCCCAGTGGGGAGAGAAGACATTCTACACCCAGAGGCTAGATAGCCCAGTGGGGAGAGAAGACATTTTACACCCAGAGGCTAGACAGCCCAGTGGGGGAGAGAAGACATTTTACACCCAGAGGCCATGTAGCCCAGTGGGGGGAGAGAAGACATTCTACACCCAGAGGCTAGACAGCCCAGAGTGGGGGGAGAGAAGACATTCTACACCCAGAGGCTAGATAGCCCAGTGGGGGGAGAGAAGACATTCTACACCCAGAGGCTAGACAGCCCAGAGTGAGGGGAGAGAAGACATTCTACACCCAGAGGCTAGACAGCCCAGTGGGGGGAGAGAAGACTTTCTACACCCAGAGGCTAGACAGCCCAGTGGGGGGAGAGAAGATATTCTACACCCAGAGGCTAGACAGCCCAGAGTGAGGGGAGAGAAGACATTCTACACCCAGAGGCCAGACAGCCCAGTCGGGGGAGAGAAGACTTTCTACACCCAGAGGCTCGACAGCCCAGTGGGGGGAGAGAAGACATTTTACACCCAGAGGCTAGACAGCCCAGTGGGGGGAGAGAAGACATTCTACACCCAGAGGCCAGGCAGCACAGTGGGGGAAGAGAAGACATTCTACACCCAGAGGCCAGATAGCCCAGTGGGGGAGTGAAGACATTCTATACCCAGAGGCCAGGCAGCCCAGTGGGGGAGAGAAGACATTCTACACCCAGAGGCTAGATAGCCCAGTGGGGGAGAGAAGACATTTTACACCCAGAGGCTAGACAGCCCAGTGGGGGAGAGAAGACATTTTACACCCAGAGGCCATGTAGCCCAGTGGGGGGAGAGAAGACATTCTACACCCAGAGGCTAGACAGCCCAGAGTGGGGGAGAGAAGACATTCTACACCCAGAGGCTAGATAGCCCAGTGGGGGGAGAGAAGACATTCTACACCCAGAGGCCATGCAGCCCAGTGGGGGGAGAGAAGACATTCTACACCCAGAGGCCATGCAGCCCAGTGGGGGGAGAGAAGACATTTTACACCCAGAGGCCAGACAGCCCAGTGGGGGGAGAGAAGACATTTTACACCCAGAGGCTAGACAGCCCAGTGGGGGGAGAGAAGACATTCTACACCCAGAGGCTAGGCAGCCCAGTGGGGGAGAGAAGACATTTTACACCCAGAGGCCAGACAGCCCAGTGGGGGGAGAGAAGACATTTTACACCCAGAGGCCAAACAGCCCAGTGGGGGAGAGAAGACTTTCTACACGCAGAGGCTAGACAGCCCAGTGGGGGAGAGAAGACATTTTACACCCAGAGGCCAGACAGCCCAGTCGGGGGAGAGAAGACTTTCTACACCCAGAGGCTCGACAGCCCAGTGGGGGAGAGAAGACATTTTACACCCAGAGGCTAGACAGCCCAGTGGGGGAGAGAAGACATTCTACACCCAGAGGCCAGGCAGCACAGTGGGGGAAGAGAAGACATTCTACACCCAGAGGCCAGATAGCCCAGTGGGGGAGTGAAGACATTCTATACCCAGAGGCCAGGCAGCCCAGTGGGGAGAGAAGACATTCTACACCCAGAGGCTAGATAGCCCAGTGGGGGAGAGAAGACATTTTACACCCAGAGGCTAGACAGCCCAGTGGGGGAGAGAAGACATTTTACACCCAGAGGCCATGTAGCCCAGTGGGGGGAGAGAAGACATTCTACACCCAGAGGCTAGACAGCCCAGAGTGGGGGAGAGAAGACATTCTACACCCAGAGGCTAGATAGCCCAGTGGGGAGAGAAGACATTCTACACCCAGAGGCTAGACAGCCCAGAGTGAGGGGAGAGAAGACATTCTACACCCAGAGGCTAGACAGCCCAGTGGGGGGAGAGAAGACTTTCTACACCCAGAGGCTAGACAGCCCAGTGGGGGGAGAGAAGATATTCTACACCCAGAGGCTAGACAGCCCAGAGTGAGGGGAGAGAAGACATTCTACACCCAGAGGCCAGACAGCCCAGTCGGGGGAGAGAAGACTTTCTACACCCAGAGGCTCGACAGCCCAGTGGGGGGAGAGAAGACATTTTACACCCAGAGGCTAGACAGCCCAGTGGGGGGAGAGAAGACATTCTACACCCAGAGGCCAGGCAGCACAGTGGGGGAAGAGAAGACATTCTACACCCAGAGGCCAGATAGCCCAGTGGGGGGAGTGAAGACATTCTATACCCAGAGGCCAGGCAGCCCAGTGGGGGGAGAGAAGACATTCTACACCCAGAGGCTAGATAGCCCAGTGGGGGGAGAGAAGACATTTTACACCCAGAGGCTAGACAGCCCAGTGGGGGGAGAGAAGACATTTTACACCCAGAGGCCATGTAGCCCAGTGGGGGGAGAGAAGACATTCTACACCCAGAGGCTAGACAGCCCAGAGTGGGGGGAGAGAAGACATTCTACACCCAGAGGCTAGATAGCCCAGTGGGGGGAGAGAAGACATTCTACACCCAGAGGCTAGACAGCCCAGAGTGAGGGGAGAGAAGACATTCTACACCCAGAGGCTAGACAGCCCAGTGGGGGGAGAGAAGACTTTCTACACCCAGAGGCTAGACAGCCCAGAGTGGGGGGAGAGAAGACATTCTACACCCAGAGGCTAGATAGCCCAGTGGGGGGAGAGAAGACATTCTACACCCAGAGGCTAGACAGCCCAGTGGGGGGAGAGAAGACACTCTACACCCAGAGGCTAGACAGCACAGTGGGGGGAGAGAAAACATTCTACACCCAGAGGCTAGACAGCACAGTGGGGGGAGAGAAGACATTCTACACCCAGAGGCTAGACAGCACAGTGGGGGGAGAGAAGACATTCTACACCCAGAGGCTAGACAGCACAGTGGGGGGAGAGAAGACATTCTACACCCAGAGGCTAGACAGCACAGTGGGGGGAGAGAAGACATTCTACACCCAGAGGCCATGCAGCCCAGTGGGGGGAGAGAAGACATTCTACACCCAGAGGCTAGACAGCCCAGTGGGGGGAGAGAAGACATTCTACACCCAGAGGCCAGGCAGCCCAGTGGGGGGAGAGAAGACATTCACAGATGCACACTTATACAGAATGCATAAATCCGTTATATCCACACACATACCGTACGCACACAGACACACACACACATACACCCTCCACCATGTGGAAGCAAATGCCATGTCTTGGGGGTAGATTCGATACTCAGACTTCCACCCCCTCGTCCTTCCTCAGAACTGGGTCAAAGTATACCCAAGACAGTTTACTGGTGCTCCATCTGAAAGGCATCCATTACAGCTACTCCAAAGGCCTGTTAGTGAAATCTAGTCCACAATATCCCATGATATCATTTCACATGTCGTTAATTACACTTTACACAGCCACACTATTCAAAACAACCACCATTTAGAATTTATGCCTATAGCGGTGTAGGCTGCTGTGGGGAGGACGGCTCAAAATAATGCCCGGAATGGAGTAAATGGAATGTTATCAAACATGTGTTTGCTACCATTCCATTTACTCCATTCCAGCAAGTACACTCCATTCCAATCATTATTATGAGACATCCTCCCCCTCAACAGCTTCTACTGGCCTACAGATACATACAGTGGGGGAAAAAGGTATTTAGTCAGCCACCAATTGTGCAAGTTCTCCCACTTAAAAAGATGAGAGAGGCCTGTAATTTTCATCATAGGTACACTTCAACTATGACAGACACAACGAGAAAAATAAAATCCAGAAAATCACATTGTAGGATTTGTAATGAATTTATTTGCTAATTATGGTGGAAAATAAGTATTGCAGTCGCAAAAACATCAAGTGCTACGGTGACACTGGCTTTCATGAGGACCGCCACAGGAAAGGAAGACCCAGAGTTACCTCTGCTGCAGAGGATATGTTCATTAGAGTTAACAGCCTCAGAAATGGCAGCCCAAATAAATGCTTCACAGAGTTCAAGTAACAGACACATCTCAACATCAACTCTTTAGAGGAGACTGCGTAAATCAGGCCTTGATGGTCAAATTGCTGCAAAAAAAAAACACTACTAAAGGACACCAATAAGAAGAGGAGACTTGCTTGGGCCAAGAAACACGAGCAATGGACATAGACCGGTGGCTATCTGTCCTTTGGTCTGATGAGTCCAAACAGAGAGCAGGAGAGTGATATAACCATGTTACTCTAATGGGAGCTCCTCCACCGTTATTGACGTGGATTAGAGGGACAAAGTGCAGGATGGAGAGAGGTGATAGAACCCTAACAACAACTGTAAGAGTACCTTCACTGTTATCTAATGAACAAATTAGATGTTTGACTAGGCCTGGGCAAGATCTAGGCACGTTTGGTTATCCCACCACCTCACAGGGGGGGAAAGCAGTAGAGAAAGCAGTTAAAACACTAACAGGATAGTTTTATTGTGTGGAACTAATAGCCTGGCTAGCATTATAAACATGATGGATCTGCATGGTTAGGAGAGACAGAGAGAGAGAGAGAGATAATATATAGGAAGGGAGAGAGAGATAATAGATAGGAAGGGAGAGAGAGAGAGTATGATAGGAAGGGGAGACAGAGAGTATAGATATGAAGGGGGAGAGAAAGAGAGAGATAATATAGATATGAAGGGAGAGAGAGAGATAAAAGAAAGATATAAAGGGAGATAGAGAGGGAGAAAGAGAGAGAGAGAATAGGAGAGAGAGATACTAGATAGGAAGGGAGAGAGATAATAGATAGGAGGGGAGAGAGAGTGTATGATAGGAAGGGAGAGAGAGTGTAGATAGGAAGGGAGAGAGAGAGAGAGAAAGAGAGAGAGAATATAGATAGGAAAGGAGTGTCATGCAGGTGAAAGAGGACCCAAAAGCGACTTAACAGAAACAGAGTTTATTCAAGTCCAAACAGAAAACGACAAATCCTGAATCCTTAACAGGAAATGTCCAAACAGGGAATAACAGAAATCCTCTAGTCTGTAGAGGGGAATAACAGGAGAAGCGGCCACAGACTGCAGGTCGCTTCGGGTAGGCGCAGGCCGTAGCTGACAGAGACACCTGCTCACACGCAGCATCTGATGAAGGCAAAAACACGACAGGACAGGGCGATACACAATCACAGCACGGTGAATTCTAAACAAGGAACCGACAGGACAGGAACGGAACACAAAGGAAGAAATAGGGACTCTAATCAGGGGAAAGGATCGGGAACAGGTGTGGGAAGACTAAATGATGATTAGGGGAATAGGAACAGCTGGGAGCAGGAACGGAACGATAGAGAGAAGAGAGAGCGAGAGAGTGAGAGAGGGAGGGGGAGAGAGAGGGATAGAAAGAGGGAAAGAACCTAATAAGACCAGCAGAGGGAAACGAATAGAATGGGGAGCACAGGGACAAGACATGATAATAAATGACAAACATGACAGTACCCCCACTCACCGAGCGCTCCTGGCGCACTCGAGGAGGAATCCTGGCGGCAACGGAGGAAATCATCGATGAGTGAACGGTCCAGCACGTCCCGAGACGGAACCCAACTCCTCTCCTCAGGACCGTAACCCTCCCAATCCACAAAGTATTGGTGACCCCGTCCCCGAGAACGCATGTCCATGATCTTATGTACCTTGTAAATAGGTGCGCTCTCGACAAGGACGGGAGGGGGAGGGAAGACGAACGGGGTGCGAAGAAAGGGCTTAACACAGGAGACATGGAAGACAGGATGGACGCGACGAAGATGTCGCGGAAGAAGCAGTCGCACAGCGACAGGATTGACGACCTGGGAGACACGGAACGGACCAATGAACCGCGGAGTCAACTTACGAGAAGCTGTCGTAAGAGGAAGGTTGCGAGTGGAAAGCCACACTCTCTGGCCGCAACAATACCTTGGACTCTTAATCCTGCGTTTATTGGCGGCTCTCACAGTCTTCCCCGCAGACAAAGGCAGACCGGTAATGAAGTCTAAGGCGATGTGAGACCATGGTCGAGAAGGAATGGGGAGCGGTCTGAGACGACCGGCAGGAGGAGAGTTACCCGACTTAGTCTGCGCGCAGTCCGAACAAGCAGCCACGAAACGGCGCGTGTCACGCTCCTGAGTCGGCCACCAAAAGCGCTGGCGAATAGACGCAAGAGTGCCTCGAACACCGGGATGACCAGCTAACTTGGCAGAGTGAGCCCACTGAAGAACAGCCAGACGAGTGGAAACAGGAACGAAAAGGAGGTTACTAGGACAAGCGCGCGGCGACGCAGTGTGCGTGAGTGCTTGCTTAACCTGTCTTTCAATTCCCCAGACTGTTAACCCGACAACACGCCCATAAGGAAGAATCCCTCGGGATCAGTAGAAGCCACAGAAGAACTAAACAGACGGGATAAGGCATCAGGCTTGGTGTTCTTGCTACCCGGACGGTAAGAAATCACAAACTCGAAACGAGCGAAAAACAACGCCCAACGAGCTTGACGGGCATTAAGTCGTTTGGCAGAACGGATGTACTCAAGGTTCTTATGGTCTGTCCAAACGACAAAAGGAACGGTCGCCCCCTCCAACCACTGTCGCCATTCGCCTAGGGCTAAGCGGATGGCGAGCAGTTCACGGTTACCCACATCATAGTTGCGCTCAGATGGCGACAGGCGATGAGAAAATAAGCGCAAGGATGAACCTTATCGTCAGACTGGAAGCGCTGGGATAGAATGGCTCCCACGCCTACCTCTGAAGCGCCAACCTCGACAATGAATTGTCTAGTGACGTCAGGAGTAACGAGGATAGGAGCGGACGTAAAACGTTCTTTTAGAAGATCAAAAGCTCCCTGGGCGGAACCGGACCACTTAAAACACGTCTTGACAGAAGTAAGAGCTGTGAGAGGGGCAGCAACTTGACCGAAATTACGAATGAAACGCCGATAGAAATTAGCGAAACCTAAAAAGCGCTGCAACTCGACACGTGACCTTGGAACGGGCCAATCACTGACAGCTTGGACCTTAGCGGAATCCATCTGAATGCCTTCAGCGGAAATAACGGAACCGAGAAAAGTAACGGAGGAGACATGAAAAGAGCACTTCTCAGCCTTTACGTAGAGACAATTCTCTAAAAGGCGCTGTAGAACACGTCGAACGTGCTGAACATGAATCTCGAGTGACGGAGAAAAATCAGGATATCGTCAAGATAGACAAAAACAAAGATGTTCAGCATGTCTCTCAGAACATCATTAACTAATGCCTGAAAAACAGCTGGCGCATTGGCGAGACCGAACGGCAGAACCCGGTACTCAAAATGCCCTAACGGAGTGTTAAACGCCGTTTTCCACTCGTCCCCCTCTCTGATGCGCACGAGATGGTAAGCGTTACGAAGGTCCAACTTAGTAAAGCACCTGGCTCCCTGCAGAATCTCGAAGGCTGATGACATAAGGGGAAGCGGATAACGATTCTTAACCGTTATGTCATTCAGCCCTCGATAATCCACGCAGGGGCGCAGAGTACCGTCCTTCTTCTTCACAAAAAGAACCCCGCCCCGGCCGGAGAAGAAGAAGGCACTATGGTACCGGCGTCAAGAGACACAGACAAATAATCCTCGAGAGCCTTACGTTCGGGAGCCGACAGAGAGTATAGTCTACCTCGAGGAGGAGTGGTCCCCGGAAGGAGATCAATACTACAATCATACGACCGGTGAGGAGGAAGGGAGTTGGCTCGGGACCGACTGAAGACCGTGCGCAGATCATGATATTCCTCCGGCACTCCTGTCAAATCGCCAGGTTCCTCCTGAGAAGTAGGGACAGAAGAAACGGGAGGGATGGCAGACATTAAACACTTCACATGACAAGAAACGTTCCAGGATAGGATAGAATTACTAGACCAATTAATAGAAGGATTATGACATACTAGCCAGGGATGACCCAAAACAACAGGTGTAAACGGTGAACGGAAAATCAAAAAGAAATAGTCTCACTGTGGTTACCAGATACTGTGAGAGTTAAAGGTAGTGTCTCAAATTTGATACTGGGAAGATGACTACCATCTAAGGCAAACATGGGCGTAGGCTTGTCTAACGGTCTGAAAGGAATGTTATGTTTCCGAACCCATGCTTCGTCCATGAAACAACCCTCAGCCCCAGAGTCAATCAAGGCACTGCATGTAGCACCCGAACCGGTCCAGCGTAGATGGACCGACATAGTAGTACAAGATCTAGATGAAGAGACCTGAGTAGTAGCGCTCACCAGTAGCCCTCCGCTTACTGATGGGCTCTGGCCTCTTACTGGACATGAATTAACAAAATGTCCAGCAACTCCGCAATAGAGGCACAGGCGGTTGGTGATCCTCCGTTCCCTCTCCTTAGTCGAGATGCGAATCCCTCCCAGCTGCATGGGCTCAGTCTCAAAGCCAGAGGAGGGAGATGGTTGCGATGCGGAGCAGGGAAACACCGTTGATGCGAGCTCTCTTCCACGAGCCCGGTGACGAAGATCTACCCGTCGTTCTATGCGGATGGCGAGAGCAATCAAAGAGTCCACATCTGAAGGAACCTCCCGGGAGAGAATCTCATCCTTAACCACTGCGTGGAGTCCCTCCAGAAAACGAGCGAGCAGCGCCGGCTCGTTCCACTCACTAGAGGCAGCAAGAGTGCGAAACTCAATAGAATAATCCGTTATGGACCGTTCACCTTGGCATAAGGAAGCCAGGGCCCTAGAAGCCTCCCTACCAAAAACTGAACGGTCAAAAACCCGAATCATCTCCTCTTTAAAGTTCTGGAACTTGTTAGAGCAATCAGCCCTTGCCTCCCAGATAGCTGTGCCCCATTCTCGAGCCCGGCCAGTAAGGAGTGAAATGACGTAAGCAACCCGAGCTCTCTCTAGAGTATGTGTTGGGTTGAGAGAGAACACAATCTCACACTGCGTGAGAAAGGAGCGGCACTCAGTGGGCTGCCCGGAGTAGCAAGGTGGGTTATTAACCCTAGGTTCTGGAGGCTCGGCAGGCCAGGAAGTAACAGGTGGCACGAGACGTAGACTCTGGAACTGTCCAGAGAGGTCGGAAACCTGAGCGGCCAGGTTCTCCACGGCATGGCGAGCAGCAGACAATTCCTGCTCGTGTCTGCCGAGCATGGCTCCTTGGATCTTGACGGCAGTGTAACGAGCGTCTGAAGTCGCTGGGTCCATTCCTTGGTCGGTTCCTTCTGTCATGCAGGTGAAAGAGGACCCAAAAGCGACTTAACAGAAACAGAGTTTATTCAAGTCCAAACAGAAAACGACAAATCCTGAATCCTTAACAGGAAATGTCCAAACAGGGAATAACAGAAATCCTCTAGTCTGTAGAGGGGAATAACAGGAGAAGCGGCCACAGACTGCAGGTCGCTTCGGGTAGGCGCAGGCCGTAGCTGACAGAGACACCTGCTCACACGCAGCATCTGATGAAGGCAAAAAACACGACAGGACAGGGCGATACACAATCACAGCACGGTGAATTCTAAACAAGGAACCGACAGGACAGGAACGGAACACAAAGGAAGAAATAGGGACTCTAATCAGGGGAAAGGATCGGGAACAGGTGTGGGAAGACTAAATGATGATTAGGGGAATAGGAACAGCTGGGAGCAGGAACGGAACGATAGAGAGAAGAGAGAGCGAGAGAGTGAGAGAGGGAGGGGGAGAGAGAGGGATAGAAAGAGGGAAAGAACCTAATAAGACCAGCAGAGGGAAACGAATAGAATGGGGAGCACAGGGACAAGACATGATAATAAATGACAAACATGACAAGGAGAGAGAGCTAATATAGATAGGAAGGGAGAGAGAGCAGAGCAGAGGTCACGATCAGATGGGCTCCTGCATTTTTCAGCATTTTCTTTAAAAAAAGATAGATTTAGAGTTAGATAAACTTGGATTTTTTGTCAGGAACACATACAGGATGCTACCCTCTACAACATAACCCTCCCTTCAAATCAAAACTCAAAACATTCAACCTGATTTTGGACGGAATTACGGAATCACCTGGAAGGTTCAGAACTACCAAGGATTATTATTATATACAGCAAATTCTCTGGAAAACTGTCATGTTTTGTCATTTATTATCTTGTCTTGTCCCTGTGCTTCCCATTCTATTCGTTTCCCTCTGCTGGTCTTATTAGGTTCTTTCCCTTTTTCTATCCCCTCTCTCCCCTCCTCTCTCACTCTCTCGCTCTCTCTTCTCTCTATCGTTCCGTTCCTGCTCCCAGCTGTTCCTATTCCCCTAATCAATCATTTAGTCTTCCCACACCTGTTCCCGATCCTTTCCCTGATTAGAGTCCCTATTTCTTCCTTTGTGTTCCGTTCCTGTCCTGTCGGTTCCTTGTCTAGAATTCACCGTGCTGTGTTTGTGTATCGCCCTGTCGTGTCGTGTTTTCCTCAGATGCTGCGTGGTGAGCAGGTGTCTGAGTCTGTCTGGTTCAAGTGCCTTCCCGAGGCAACCTGCTGTTCACCTGCTGTTCAAGATCGAGTCTCCAGTTTGTCCTCGTCATTTCGAGTGAAAGTTGTGTTTTTTGTTTGTATTTACTTTACTGGATTAAAGACTCTGTTTTCGCCAAGTCGCTTTTGGGTCCTCTTTCACCTGCATGACAGAAGGAACCGACCAAGGAATGGACCCAGCGACTTCAGACGCTCGTTACACTGCCGTCGAGATCCAAGGAGCCATGCTCGGCAGACACGAGCAGGAATTGTCTGCTGCTCGCCATGCCGTGGAGAACCTGGCCGCTCAGGTTTCCGACCTCTCTGGACAGTTCCAGAGTCTACGTCTCGTGCCACCTGTTACTTCCTGGCCTGCCGAGCCTCCAGAACCTAGGGTTAATAACCCACCTTGCTACTCCGGGCAGCCCACTGAGTGCCGCTCCTTTCTCACGCAGTGTGAGATTGTGTTCTCTCTCCAACCCAACACATACTCTAGAGAGAGAGCTCGGGTTGCTTACGTCATTTCACTCCTTACTGGCCGGGCTCGAGAATGGGGCACAGCTATCTGGGAGGCAAGGGCTGATTGCTCTAACAGGTTCCAGAACTTTAAAGAGGAGATGATTCGGGTTTTTGACCGTTCAGTTTTTGGTAGGGAGGCTTCTAGGGCCCTGGCTTCCTTATGCCAAGGTGAACGGTCCATAACGGATTATTCTATTGAGTTTCGCACTCTTGCTGCCTCTAGTGAGTGGAACGAGCCGGCGCTGCTCGCTCGTTTTCTGGAGGGACTCCACGCAGTGGTTAAGGATGAGATTCTCTCCCGGGAGGTTCCTTCAGATGTGGACTCTTTGATTGCTCTCGCCATCCGCATAGAACGACGGGTAGATCTTCGTCACCGGGCTCGTGGAAGAGAGCTCGCATCAACGGTGTTTCCTGCTCCGCATCGCAACCATCTCCCTCCTCTGGCTCAGAATCTGAGCCCATGCAGCTGGGAGGGATTCGCATCTCGACTAAGGAGAGGGAACGGAGGATCACCAACCGCCTGTGCCTCTATTGCGGAGTTGCTGGACATTTTGTTAATTCATGTCCAGTAAAAGCCAGAGCTCATCTGTAAGCGGAGGGCTACAGGTGAGCGCAACTACTCAAGTCTCTCCATCAAAATCCTGTACTACTTTGTCGGTCCATCTACGCTGGACCGGTTCGGGTGCTACATGTAGTGCCTTGATAGACTCTGGGGCTGAGGGTTGTTTCATGGACGAAGCATGGGTTCGGAAACATGACATTCCTTTCAGAGAGTTAGAGAAGCCTACGCCCATGTTCGCCTTAGATGGTAGTCATCTTCCCAGTATCAGATTTGAGACACTACCTTTAACCCTCACAGTATCTGGTAACCACAGTGAGACTATTTCTTTTTTGATTTTTCGTTCACCGTTTACACCTGTTGTTTTGGGTCATCCCTGGCTAGTATGTCATAATCCTTCTATTAATTGGTCTAGTAATTCTATCCTATCCTGGAACGTTTCTTGTCATGTGAAGTGTTTAATGTCTGCCATCCCTCCCGTTTCTTCTGTCCCTACTTCTCAGGAGGAACCTGGCGATTTGACAGGAGTGCCGGAGGAATATCATGATCTGCGCACGGTCTTCAGTCGGTCCCGAGCCAACTCCCTTCCTCCTCACCGGTCGTATGATTGTAGTATTGATCTCCTTCCGGGGACCACTCCTCCTCGGGGTAGACTATACTCTCTGTCGGCTCCCGAACGTAAGGCTCTCGAGGATTATTTGTCTGTGTCTCTTGACGCCGGTACCATAGTGCCTTCTTCCTCTCCGGCCGGGGCGGGGTTCTTTTTGTTAAGAAGAAGGACGGTACTCTGCGCCCTGCGTGGATTATCGAGGGCTGAATGACATAACGGTTAAGAATCGTTATCCGCTTCCCCTTATGTCATCAGCCTTCGAGATTCTGCAGGGAGCCAGGTGCTTTACTAAGTTGGACCTTCGTAACGCTTACCATCTCGTGCGCATCAGAGAGGGGGACGAGTGGAAAACGGCGTTTAACACTCCGTTAGGGCATTTTGAGTACCGGGTTCTGCCGTTTGGTCTCGCCAATGCGCCAGCTGTTTTTCAGGCATTAGTTAATGATGTTCTGAGAGACATGCTGAACATCTTTGTTTTTGTCTATCTTGACGATATCCTGATTTTTTTCTCCGTCACTCGAGATTCATGTTCAGCACGTTCGACGTGTTCTACAGCGCCTTTTAGAGAATTGTCTCTACGTAAAGTCTGAGAAGTGCTCTTTTCATGTCTCCTCCGTTACTTTTCTCGGTTCCGTTATTTCCGCTGAAGGCATTCAGATGGATTCCGCTAAGGTCCAAGCTGTCAGTGATTGGCCCGTTCCAAGGTCACGTGTCGAGTTGCAGCGCTTTTTAGGTTTCGCTAATTTCTATCGGCGTTTCATTCGTAATTTCGGTCAAGTTGCTGCCCCTCTCACAGCTCTTACTTCTGTCAAGACGTGTTTTAAGTGGTCCGGTTCCGCCCAGGGAGCTTTTGATCTTCTAAAAGAACGTTTTACGTCCGCTCCTATCCTCGTTACTCCTGACGTCACTAGACAATTCATTGTCGAGGTTGACGCTTCAGAGGTAGGCGTGGGAGCCATTCTATCCCAGCGCTTCCAGTCTGACGATAAGGTTCATCCTTGCGCTTATTTTTCTCATCGCCTGTCGCCATCTGAGCGCAACTATGATGTGGGTAACCGTGAACTGCTCGCCATCCGCTTAGCCCTAGGCGAATGGCGACAGTGGTTGGAGGGGGCGACCGTTCCTTTTGTCGTTTGGACAGACCATAAGAACCTTGAGTACATCCGTTCTGCCAAACGACTTAATGCCCGTCAAGCTCGTTGGGCGTTGTTTTTCGCTCGTTTCGAGTTTGTGATTTCTTACCGTCCGGGTAGCAAGAACACCAAGCCTGATGCCTTATCCCGTCTGTTTAGTTCTTCTGTGGCTTCTACTGATCCCGAGGGGATTCTTCCTTATGGGCGTGTTGTCGGGTTAACAGTCTGGGGAATTGAAAGACAGGTTAAGCAAGCACTCACGCACACTGCGTCGCCGCGCGCTTGTCCTAGTAACCTCCTTTTCGTTCCTGTTTCCACTCGTCTGGCTGTTCTTCAGTGGGCTCACTCTGCCAAGTTAGCTGGTCATCCCGGTGTTCGAGGCACTCTTGCGTCTATTCGCCAGCGCTTTTGGTGGCCGACTCAGGAGCGTGACACGCGCCGTTTCGTGGCTGCTTGTTCGGACTTTCTTTCAGAAACCCTGCGTCTTGGGCAGAACAGCTCCCCTGGGCAGAATACGCTCACAATTCGCTTCCTTCGTCTGCTACCGGGTTATCTCCGTTTCAGAGTAGTCTGGGTTACCAGCCTCCTCTGTTCTCATCCCAGCTTGCCGAGTCCAGCGTTCCCTCCGCTCAAGCATTTGTCCAACGTTGTGAGCGCACCTGGAGGAGGGTGAGGTCTGCACTTTGCCGTTACAGGGCACAGACTGTGAGAGCCGCCAATAAACGCAGGATTAAGAGTCCAAGGTATTGTTGCGGCCAGAGAGTGTGGCTTTCCACTCGCAACCTTCCTCTTACGACAGCTTCTCGTAAGTTGACTCGCGGTTCATTGGTCCGTTCCGTGTCTCCCAGGTCGTCAATCCTGTCGCTGTGCGACTGCTTCTTCCGCGACATCTTCGTCGCGTCCATCCTGTCTTCCATGTCTCCTGTGTCAAGCCCTTTCTTCGCACCCCCGTTCGTCTTCCTCCCCCTCCCGTCCTTGTCGAGAGCGCACCTATTTACAAGGTACATAAGATCATGGACATGCGTTCTCGGGACGGGGTCACCAATACTTAGTGGATTGGGAGGGTTACGGTCCTGAGGAGAGGAGTTGGGTTCCGTCTCGGGACGTGCTGGACCGTTCACTCATTGATGATTTCCTCCGTTGCCGCCAGGATTCCTCTCGAGTGCGCCAGGAGGCGCTCGGTGAGTGGGGGGTACTGTCATGTTTTGTCATTTATTATCTTGTCTTGTCCCTGTGCTTCCCATTCTATTCGTTTCCCTCTGCTGGTCTTATTAGGTTCTTTCCTTTTTCTATCCCTCTCTCTCCCCCTCCTCTCTCACTCTCTCGCTCTCTCTTCTCTCTATCGTTCCGTTCCTGCTCCCAGCTGTTCCTATTCCCCTAATCAATCATTTAGTCTTCCCACACCTGTTCCCGATCCTTTCCCCTGATTAGAGTCCCTATTTCTTCCTTTGTGTTCCGTTCCTGTCCTGTCGGTTCCTTGTCTAGAATTCACCGTGCTGTGTTTGTGTATCGCCCTGTCGTGTCGTGTTTTCCTCAGATGCTGCGTGGTGAGCAGGTGTCTGAGTCTGTCTGGTTCAAGTGCCTTCCCGAGGCAACCTGCTGTTCACCTGCTGTTCAAGATCGAGTCTCCAGTTTGTCCTCGTCATTTCGAGTGAAAGTTGTGTTTTTTGTTTGTATTTACTTTACTGGATTAAAGACTCTGTTTTCGCCAAGTCGCTTTTGGGTCCTCTTTCACCTGCATGACAGAAAACAACAGAAACCTGAAAACACCACCCAACCTGGAACTGAGTAATGTTTAGACTGAAACTATATTCTATTTATATTATAGAATATATTCTATATTCTATTTCCAAAAGCCAAGAAGAAAAATACAGAACATTACTTTATAAGGACTGAATTCTAACATAATTCTGCCAAGCTTGATACAGCTACAACTAGCACTGACGTGTCAAGTGAGAGGTGTCAAAGTCGCTCTGGATAAGAGCGTCTGCTAAATGACTTAAATGTAAATGTAAAGCCCATTAGCCCAACAATGGCAGGAGAGTCAAACAGTCTACTCCAACCAAATGGAGAGGCCTTAGAAGCTCACTCCCGCTGTTCAGAGGTAATTAAAATACACTACCCTGTGTATGTAAAGAATGACAAGGCAAGAAAAGATTACAAAATGAAGATCCTTATGAAAAATCAAGAGACACTTTTTGCTGACTATTACAAAAATGGGAACATCAGCAAATTTATCATTCACACAAACCATCCCCTGGCATGGCACAGTACTATATTAGCACACTACCCCTTTGTTAAGAGAGGGGGGTTTAACGAGGGGTGGAAACTCAGGATACTTGACAACGAGGACTCTGAAGTCAGCTAATATAAACCTCTATAAGTCCGGAACAGTAATGGTACAGGGTAACCCCAAACAGTTTCAGTTGGACTTTCACCAAATTAAAGAATTAGCCCAGCAGGAGAAGCTCTCCCTTGATAAAGATACCCCCACCCCGAGCGTGTCAGACCAGACCTCTTCATTATATAACCCTGTGTCAGCCACCCTGATAGCCCTTCTGACAGCCCCCCACACCCACTGAGGACAAACACAAGACACAGATTGTACTCCTTATGGACTCAAATGGGAAATATAGAGAAAAAAACTTTTTCCAGACACAGTGTGTCTAAACTCTGGTGTCCAAAACCCAGCGCGCCCTAGACCTTCTGTCTGAGGACCAACCAGGCTCACCTAGCCACATAATAATACACACAGGCACAAACAACCTGAGAGCACAGCAGGAAAGGGTGGCCACAGCACTGAAGGGAGTGATTGAAAAGGCTTCTTCTACTTTCCCCAACGCACAAGTGGTTATCTCCACTCTGCTACCACGAAAAGACTTTCACCCTGCCACAATACCAGGGGGTAAACGCAAGTATTTCCTGTGACTGTGCCTCAAAACAAAATGTTTTCCCGACCCACCACTCCAACGTGGACTTGAACAGCCTCTATGACCACGTCCACCTCTACAAGGCAGCAGTGCCCACCTTTGCCCGGACTCTAAAGGACATCGCTCTCAAACGTATCCCCATCACTTCACATAGGAGCAACAGATCAATAGACACCCCACCCAGACCAGTGAGACACCCTCCAAGACCTGCAGGACCCACCCCTTGACCTACACATTGACCTTCACCAAATAAATCGGTAATGCAGACATTGTCATCCTACAAGAAACCTGGTATAGAGGAGACAGACCCACTGGTTGCCCTCTAGGTTACAGAGAGCTGGTAGTCCCATCCACCAAACTACCAGGTGTGAAACAGGGAAGGGACTCAGGGGGTATGCTAATTTGGTATAGAGCAGACCTAACTCACTCCATTAAATTAATCAAAACAGGAACATCTTACATTTGGCTAGAAATTCAAAAGGAAATGATCTTAACAGAGAAAAATGTCCTCCTGTGTGCTACCTATATCCTCCCACTAGAATCCCCATACTTTAATGAAGACAGCTTCTCCATCCTGGAGGGGGAAATCAATCATTGCCAGGCCCAGGGTCATGTACTAGTCTGTGGCGACTTAAATGCCAGAACCAGACAAGAACCTGACATCCTCAGCACACAGGGGGACAAACACCTGCCTGCAGGTGACAGCATTCCCTCCCACATATGCCCCCCTAGGCACAACTATGACAACAAAAACTGGTCACAACTCCTGCAGCTCTGTTGCACGCTGGGTATGTACATAGTCAATGGTAGGCTTCGGGGGGACTCCTATGGTAGGTACACCTATAGGTCATCTCTTGGCAGTAGTACTGTAGACTACTTTATCACTGACCTCAACCCAGAGTCTCTCAGAAAGTTCACAGTCAGCCCACTGACACCCCTATCAGACCACATCAAAATCACAGTCTACTTGAACAGAGCAATACTCAATCATGAGGCATCAAAGCCAAGGGAACTGAGTAACATTAAGAAATGCTATAGATGGAAGGAATGTAGTTTGGAAACCTACCTAGTGAAGGTGTAAACTTGGCAGTAGAAAATCTTAACAGTATATTTGACCTCTCAGCTTCCCTATCAAGTCTAAAAATCTCAAATAGAAAACCGAAGAAAATTAACAACAATGACAAATGGTTTGATGAAGAATGCAAAAATCTAAGAAAGAAATTGAGAAACCTGTCCAACCAAAAACATAGAGACCCGGAAAACCTGAGTCTACGCCTTCACTATGGTGAATCACTAAAACAATACAGAAATACACTACGGAAAAAGAAGGAACAGCACGTCAGAAATCAGGTCAATGCAATTGAAGAATCCATAGATTCTAACCACTTCTGGGAAAATTGGAAAACACTAAACAAACAACAACACAAATAATTATCTATCCAAAATGGAGATGTATGGGTAAACCACTTCTCCAATCTTTTTGGCTCTATAACAAAGAATGAATAGCAAAAACATATACATGATCAAATACAAATCTTAGAATCAACTATTATTAAAGACTACCAGAACCCACTGGATTCTCCAATTACCTTGAATGAGTTACAGGACAAAATAAAAACCCTTCAACCTAAAAAGGCCTGTGTTGTTGATGGTATCCTTAATGAAATTATCAAATATACAGACAACAAATTCCAATTGGCTATACTAAAACTCTTTAACATCATCCTTAGCTCTGGCATCTTCCCCAATATTTGGAACCAAGGACTGATCACCCCAGTCCACAAAAGTGGAGACAAATTTGACTCCAATAACTACCGTGGAATATGTGTCAACAGTAACCTTGGGAAAATCCTCTGCATTATCATTAACAGCAGACTAGTACATTTCCTCAATGAAAACAATGTACTGAGCAAATGTCAAATTGGCTTTTTACATGTATTCACCCTGCATACCCTAATTGACAACCAAACAAACCAAAACAAAGGCAAAGTCTTCTCATGCTTTGTTGATTTCAAAAAAGCCTTCGACTCAATTTGGCATGAGGGTCTGCTATACAAATTGATGGAAAGTGGTGTTGGGGGTAAAACATACGACATTATAAAATCCATGTGCACAAACAACAAGTGTGCGGTTAAAATTGGCAAAAAACACACATTTCTTCACATGGGGTCGTGGGGTGAGACAGGGATGCAGCTTAAGCCCCACCCTCTTCAACATATATATCAACGAATTGGCGCGGGCACTAGAAAAGTCTACAGCACCCGGCCTCACCCTACTAGAATCCGAAGTCAAATGTCTACTATTTGCTGATGATCTGGTGATTCTGTCACCAAGGAGGGCCTACAGCAGCACCTAGATCTTCTGCACAGATTCTGTCAGACCTGGGCCCTGACAGTAAATCTCAGTAAGACCAAAATAATGGTGTTCCAAAAAAGGTCCAGTCGCCAGGACCACAAATACAAATTCCATCTAGACACTGTTGCCCTAGAGTACACAAAAACTATACATACCTTGGCCAAAACATCAGCCCCACAGGTAACTTCCACAAAGCTGTGAACGATCTGAGAGACAAGGCAAGAAGGGCATTCTATGCCATCAAAAGGAACATAAATTTCAACATACCAATTAGGATCTGGCTAAAAATACTTGAATCAGTCATAGAGCCCATTGCCCTTTATGGTTGTGAGGTCTGGGGTCCGCTCACCAACCAAGACTTCACAAAATGGGACAAACACCAAATTGAGACTGCATATAGAATTCTGCAAAAATATCATCTGTGTACAACGTAGAACACCAAATAATGCATGCAGAGCAGAATTAGGCCGATACCCACTAATTATCAAAATCCAGAAAAGAGCTGTTAAATTCTACAACCACCTAAAAGGAAGCAATTCCCAAACCTTCCATAACAAAGCCATCACCTACAGAGAGATGAACCTGGAGAAGAGTCTCCTAAGCAAGCTGGTCCTCGGGCTCTGTTCACAAACAGACCCCACAGAGCCCCAGGACAGCAGCACAATTAGACCCAACCAAATCATAAGGAAACAAAAAGAGAATTACTTGACACATTGGAAAGAATTAACAAAAAAACAGAGAAAACTAGAATGCTATTTGGCCCTAAACAGAGAGTACACAGTGGCAGAATACCTGGCCACTGCGACTGAACCAAACTTAAGGAAGGCTTTGACTATGTACAGACTCAGTGAGCATAGCCTTGCTATTGAGAAAGGCCGCCATAGGCAGACCTGGCTCTCAAGAGAAGACAGGCTATGTGCTCACTGCCCACAAAATGAGGTAGAAACTGAGCTGCACTTCCTGACCTCCTGCCCAATGTATGACCATATTAGAGAGACATATTTCCCTCAGATTACACAGATCCACAAAGAATTCGAAAACAAATCCAATGTTGATAAACACCCATATCTACTGGGTGAAATACCACAGTGTGCTATCAGAGCAGCAAAATTTGTGACCTGTTGCCGCGAGAAAAGGGCAACCAGTGAAGAACAAACACCATTGTATATACAACCCATATTTATGCTTATTTATTTTCCCTTGTGTACTTTAACCATTTGTACACTGTTAAAACACTGTATATATATAATATGACATGTGTAATGTCTTTATTGTTTTGAAACTTCTGTATGTGTAATGTTTACTGTTAATTTTTATTGTTTATTTCACTTTTGTATATTATCTACCTCACTTTCTTTGGCAATGTTAACACATTTTTCCCATGCCAATAAAGCCCCTTGAATTAAATTGAAATTGAATTGAATTGAGATAAAATAATGATAGGAAGGGAGAGAGATAGAGATAATAGGAAGGGAGAGAGAGAAAGAGAGAGAATATGTAGGAAGGGGGAGAGAGACACAGAGAGATAGAATAGGTAATAAGGGAGGGGAAAAGAGAGAATAGATAGGAAGGGAGGGAAAGACAATAGATATGAAGGGAGGGGGAGAGTGAAAGAGAGAAAGAGAGAGATAATAGATAGGAAGGGAGAGAGAGAATACATTGGAAGGGAGAGAGAGAATAGATTAGAAGGGAGAGAGAGAGGGAGACAGAGATAGAATATAGATAGGAACGGAGAGAGGAGAAAGAGAGAAATATCTCTCATGAAGAGCAGTATAGGGCTGAGCTTCAGCCTCAAGCAAATAATAAAAACCAGTTCTGAACATTAATGTCCTCTGCTTTTCTCTCCCTGTTTGTCTCTCTCGCTCTCTGCCTCTCTCTCTGACGTTTTGTAACTTCTTTCTGTGGCTTCCAAACCTCATGTCTTTGGCCTCCGCTCGCTCTCTACTTATGCAAGAAAATAAAGAAGAAAATGCTGCCCCTCCTAAATCTGTAAACTGCAATTAAGCTAAATTCCACGTTTATTTCCAAAACGCCGTCCTTGCTCCAGACCATGTGAGAAGGCCTCAAAAGGCTACAGTCTAAAATTATCATGTTTAAGTCAGGAGTCCAAGAGCTCAGCCAGCCTCAATGACTAACTGTCTTCTCCAATGGTCTGGGGATGGGTGATGACAAAGACCTTGTGGATATAGCGGACAGTAATATTTGATATGTGAACATGCAGTACATTATACAGTACATTTATAAAGTATTAAGACCCCTTCCCTTGCCCACATTTTGTTACATTACAGCCAAATTCTAAATTGGATTAAATTTAAAAAATCTTCATAAATTGACACAGAATAACCCATAATGACAAAGCAAAAACAGGTTTTCAAAACTTTTTAAAAAATGACCCTATTTCCATAAGTAGGTAGACCCTTTGCAATGAGACTCAAAATTGAGCTCAGGTGCATCATGTTTCCACTGATCATCATCAAGATCTTTCAACAACTTGAATGGAGTCCATCTGTGGTAAATTTAATTGATTGGACATGATCTGGAAAGGCAAACACCTGTCTATATAAGGTCCTACAGTTGACTCATGTCAGAGCAAAAACCAAGCCATGAGGTCAAAGGAATTGTCCGTAGAGCTCCGAGACAGGATTGTGTTGAGGCACAGATCTGGGGGAAGTGTACTAAACATTTTTTGCAGCATTGAAGGTCTCCAAGAACACCGTGGTCCCCATCATTCTTAAATGGAAGAAGATTGGAACCACCATGACTCCTCCTAGTGTCACGTCCTGACCTTAGAGCTTTTTATGTCTCTATTTTGGTTTGGTCAGGGTGTGATTTGGGGTGGGCATTCTATGTTCTTTTTTCTATGTTTTGTATTTCTTTGTTTTGGCCGGGTATGGTTCTCAATCAACTTACACCTAGAGTTGGCCGCCCGGCCAAACTGAGCATTTGGGAGAGAAGGGCCTTGGTCAGGGAGGTGACGACGAATCCGATGGTCACCCTGATAGAGGGAGAACCTTCCAGAAGGACAACCATCTCTGCAGCACTCTACCAATCAGGCCTTCATGGTAGAGTGGCCAGTCCTCAGTAAAAGGCACATGACAGCCTGCTTGGAGTTTGCCAAAAGACACCTAAAGACTCTCAGACCTTGAGAAAGAAGAATCCCTGGTCTGATGAAACTTGGCCTGAATACCAACCGTCACGTATGGAGGAAACATGGCACTGTCCCAACATAGAAGCATGGTGGTGGCAGCATCATGCTGTGGGGAAGTTCCTTCAGCTGCAGGGACTGGGAAACTAGTCAGAATCAAGGGAAAGATGAACGGAGCAAAGTACAGAGAGGTCCTTGATGAAAACCTGCTCCAGAGCACTCAGGACATCAGACTGGGGAGAAGGTTCACCTTCCAACATTACAACGACCTTACGAGTGGCTTCGGAACAAGTCTCTGACTTGAACCTGACCAAACATCTCTGGATAGATCTGAAGAAAGCTGTGTAGTGACGCTCTCCATTCAACCTGACAGAGCTTGAGAGGATCTGCAGTGAAGAATGGGAGAAACTCCCCAAATACAGGTGTGCCAAGCTTGTAGCGTCATACCCAAAAAGACTCGATGTGCTTCAACAAAGTGCTGAGTAAAGGGTCTGAATACTTATGTAAATGTAATATTTTAGTTTTAAGTTTTTAATAAATTATCAACAAAAAAATCTGTTTTTGCCTTGTCATCATAGAGTATTTTGTGTAGATTGATGAGGGGAAAAACAATTAAATACATTTTAAAACAAGGCTGTAACATAACAAAAAGTGGAAAAAGTCAAGCGGTCTGAATATTTTCTGAATTCACAGTACACATTACATGCGACTCAGCAATAAGCATATAAAAATGTTTATCTGATTCCATAGAGGTAATTACCAACATGCACGAGTCTATGGTTGACTTACAGTACCCTGCAAAAGTATTCATCCCCCTTGGCGTTTTTCCTATTTCGTTGCATGACAACCTGTAATTTAAATGGATTTTTGGGGGATGTCATGTAATGGACATACACAAAATAATCGAAATTGGTGAAGTGAAATGAAAAAAATAACTTGTTTCAAAAAAATTCTAATAAATAAATAAACGGAAAATTGGTGAGTGCATATGTATTCACCCCCTTTGCTATGAAGCCCCTAAAGAAGGTCTGGTGCAACCAATTACCTTCAGAAGTCACATAATTATTTAAATAAAGTCCACCTCTGTGCAATCTAAGTGTCACATGATCTCAGTATATATACACCTGTTCTGAAAGGCCCCAGAGTCTGCAATACCACTAGGCAAGGGGCACTACCAAGCAAGCGGCACCATGAAGAGCAAGGAGCTCTCCAAACCGGTCAAGGACAAAGTTGTAGAAAAGTACAGATCAGGGTTGGGTTAGAAAGAAATATCAGAAACTTTGAACATCCCACGGAGCACCATTAAATCTAAAACTCACAGACCAGGCATGGAAGGCATTAATCAGAGAAGCAACAAAGAGACCAAAGATAACCCTGAAGGAAGGGTTATAGAAGTGTCCAGAAAAAATCCATTGTTTAAAAAAATGAATAAGAAAATACATTTGGTGTTTGCCAAAAGGCATGTGGGAGACTCCCCAAACATATGGAAGAAGGTACTCTGGTCAGATGAGACTAAAATTGAGCTTTTTGGCCATCATGGAAAACTCTATGGCTGGTGCAAACCCAACATCTATTATCACCCCGAGTACATCCTCACAGTGAAGCATGATGGTGGCAGCATCGTGCTGTGGGGATGTTTTTCATCGGCAGGGACTGGGAAACTGGTCAGAATTGAAGGAATGATGGATGGCGCTAAATACAGGGAAATTCTTGAGGGAAACCTGCTTCAGTTTTCCAGAGATTTGAGACTGGGACAAATGTTCACCTTCCAACAGGACAATGACCCTAAGCATACTGCTAAAGCAACACTCGAGTTGTTTAAGGGGAACCATATAAATTTCTTGGAGTGGTCTAGTCAAAGCCCAGACCTCAATCCAATTGAGAATCTGTGGTATGACTTAAAGATTACTGTATACCAGCAGGAACCCATCCAACTTGAAGGAGCTGAAGCAGTTTTGCCTTAAAGAATGGGTAAAATCCCAGGGACTAGATGTGCCAAGTTTATAAAGACATACCCAGAGAGACTTGCAGCTGTAATTGCTGCAAAAGGTGGCTCTACAAAGTATTGACTTGGCGGGTGAATAATTATGCATGCGTTTTCTGTTTTTGTTGTTGTCTTATTTCTTGTTTGTTGCACAATAAAAAATATTTTGCATCTTCAAAGTGGTAGACATTTTGTGTAAATCAAATTATACAACAAATATTTTAATTCCAGGTTGTAAGGCAACAAAATAAGAAAAATGCCAAGGGGGGTGAATACTTTCACAAGCCACTGTACATTAATATGCAATGAAGAAATGTCTGAGAATTTAATTCTAAATACATGTGTATTTACTCATTTCAACCCTAGTCGAATCAAATGTAGACCATTCTTGCCATTTTTTATGAAATTTGCTTCTCTGAGGTGTGACAATGGGGGTTGGCAAGATCAACACAGAATGCTGCATTCCTAAGACAACACAGCAAATCCTTGCATACGATGAGAAGAGTCACTTCAGGGGCTGGGCTGTCATACATGGATGATGAACAAACATTATACCAGCTGTGATTTATGGCCATATTTCAGTTGTTTCTAACTCTCCCATAGCAAAATAAACGATCCACATCTGCTTCTAACGAGAACAGGACTAACCATTTTTTTAACTATCACATTTTCTGTCTGGGTGTGGTGTTGACTGTCAGTAATGTGTCAATCACACTGTATTAAAGTGTACATATAGGGCGACGACAGGAAGTGTTTCAAGTAGCTGGGGTGCCAATCCACCCATCACAGACCCATTGACTTGAATGGGAATGTCCATTGTAGGAATTCTATTTACAGTATACAGTTGATACTGCCCGACAACCAGAGAGAAAACTGTAAAAAAGCTATCCGGGAGGATTGGATTCCAGGCTAAAAATGGACAACAGCATCCCATTGGCTTGGTGCTTTATGATAGCCTTCTCAGCCAGTGGTCTGACTCCACAGCCTGGTAGCAAATAAAAAGCAGCCCACACACCCTAGTCTCTGTCCCTCTCTTTTCTTATCTCACTCTATCTTTCTACCTCTCTTTCTTTTGCCTGCTCTCTCTCTCTCTCTGTCTCTCTCCCTCACCCTGTCTTAGTGAGCCCCGCTCTCCTGTTGTACATTTTTCACTTCTCTCTCTCTGTCTCTCTCCCTCACCCTGTCACAGTCAGTCCTGCTCTCCTGTTGTACATTTTTCACCTCTCTCTCTCTCTGTCTCTCTCCCTCACCCTGTCACAGTCAGTCCTGCTCTCCTGTTGTACATTTTTCACCCCTCTCTCTCTCTGTCTCTCTCCCTCACCCTGTCACAGTCAATCCTGCTCTCCTGTTGTACATTTTTCACCTCTCTCTCTCTCTCTCTCTCCCTCACCCTGTCACAGTCAGTCCTGCTCTCCTGTTGTACATTTTTCACCTCTCTCTCTCTCTCTCTCTCTCTCTCTCTCTGTCTCTCTCCTGTTGTCATTTTTCTCTCTCTCTCTCTCTCTCTGTCTCTCTCCCTCACCCTGTCACAGTCAGTCCTGCTCTCCTGTTGTACATTTTTCACCTCTCTCTCTCTCTCTGTCTCTCTCCCTCACCCTGTCACAGTCAGTCCTGCTCTCCTGTTGTACATTTTTCACCTCTCTCTCTCTCTGTCTCTCTCCCTCACCCTGTCACAGTCAGTCCTGCTCTCCTGTTGTACATTTTTCACCCTCTCTCTCTCTCTGTCTCTGTCTCCCTCACCCTGTCACAGTCAGTCCTGCTCTCCTGTTGTACATTTTCACCTCTCTCTCTCTCTGTCTCTCTCCCTCACCCTGTCACAGTCAGTCCTGCTCTCCTGTTGTACATTTTTCACTGTCTCTCTCTCTCTCTCTCTCTCTCTCTCTCTCTCACCCTGTCACAGTCAGTCCTGCTCTCCTGTTGTACATTTCTCACCTCTCTCTCTGCTCTGTCTCTCTCCCTCACCCTGTCACAGTCAGTCCTGCTCTCCTGTTGTACATTTTTCACCTCTCTCTCTCTGTCTCTCTCCCTCACCCTGTCATAGTGAGCCCTCTCTCCTGTTGTACATTTCTCACCTCTCTCTCTCTCTGTCTCTCTCCCTCACTCTGTCATAGTCTCGCTCTCTCTGTACATTTCTCTCTCTCTCTCTGTCTCTCTCCCTCACCCTGTCACAGTCAGTCCTGCTCTCCTGTTGTACATTTTTCACCTCTCTCTCTCTGTCTCTCTCCCTCACCCTGTCTTAGTGAGCTCCGCTCTCCTGTTGTACATTTTTCACCTCTCTCTCTCTCTGTCTCTCTCCCTCACCCTGTCATAGTGAGCTCCGCTCTCCTGTTGTACATTTTTCAACTCTCTCTCTCTCTGTCTCTCTCCCTCACCCTGTCACAGTCAGTCCTGCTCTCCTGTTGTACATTTTTCACTCTCTCTCTCTCTGTCTCTCTCCCTCACCCTGTCATAGTGAGCTCCGCTCTCCTGTTGTACATTTTTCACCTCTCTCTCTCTCTCTCTCTCTGTCTCTCTCCCTCACCCTGTCACAGTCAGTCCTGCTCTCCTGTTGTACATTTTTCACCTCTCTCTCGCTCTGTCTCTCTCCCTCACCCTGTCACAGTTAGTCCTGCTCTCCTGTTGTACATTTTTCACCTCTCTCTCTCTGTCTCTCTCCCTCACCTTGTCACAGTCAGTCCTGCTCTCCTGTTGTACATTTTTCACCTCTCTCTTTCTGTCTCTCTCCCTCACCCTGTCACAGTCAGTCCTGCTCTCCTGTTGTACATTTTTCACCTCTCTCTTTCTGTCTCTCTCCCTCACCCTGTCACAGTCAGTCCTGCTCTCCTGTTGTACATTTTTCACCTCTCTCTCTCTGTCTCTCTCCCTCACCCTGTCACAGTCAGTCCTGCTCTCCTGTTGTACCTTTTTCACTTCTCTCTCCATTTATCAGTCTCTACCCATCTCTCTCTTGCTCCATCTCTCCCTCTGCCAGTTATGTGTTTACACACTAGAGGTTAAGTGTCAGGGCTGTAATCGGAAGTCTACAACCGTGTCATTTGGAGAATGTTGTATTTTCCTGGGAGCTTGGTGGTCACCAGGAGAAAAACTACATTTACATCTCTACAGGGACGGGCCGGAGAGTCAACACTACATTTTCCTCTATTGGCTGTGGTCTGAGTGGGCCCTGACAGATTCACAGAGACTAATGGCTGTGACAAGAAATGATGGGCTTGGATCTCACTGAGATCATTTGAGGTGGGCATCCCTACTAGACATTCTTATACAATTTTCACACTACTGTGAAACCAAATTCAGATGGCTCTGATATATTATTTTTGCATTGTCCTTTTTGCATTGTCCTCCGTAACCAAGCAGTAGGGGAGAGTGGGGTAAGTTGAGCAATCTTTTACATCCAGCATCCCTCAGTCAAGAGAAATATAGTATTCGTTCTAACAAAGATATCTACACGTGTCAGGATGTTGTGATACTGTGTTTGTAATGTGTTAAGACTGTTTTAAAAGATGCTAAAAATATTTTAAAGACAAAAAAATTATCGAGATTGTGTTGAATTGTGTTTGGGAAACAAAGATAGACATGGTTCCAAATGGGCAAAAACTGGTTGAATCAACATTGTTTCCATGTCATTTTGACCCAACATATCAATGTGATGATGTTGAATCAACTTGGAAAACTGATTGGATTTGCAAAAAGTCACCAACATCAGGGCATGTCCTGTTTTTTCAGTTAAAAGTTTTAAAAATCCAATGACATGGTGACATTTTTGCTGATTTCAATCAGTTTTCACGTTGATTCAACATCAAACCAATTGTAAATCCAAACGAGATGTTGAATTTATGTCTGTGCCCAGTGGGTTTTAAAAATTTGGTAATACCTTGTACTATCTTTGTTTCCCAAACACAATTCAACACATATCCGGTGTACTGTAAATTGTCCAAAATATTTTTAAGCTATCATTTTAAAACTCTTAATGTTTACATTCATTCAGTATTTTTTAAACACTTTTTTTTTACATAGGCCAGGCCCTGTTGTTACCTTTTATCCAAGCAATAATGCCTTGAAATACATATGGGAATAAAACACTTCAATTTTCTCTATATGCCATTGGATCAACCATTTGCTTAACTTACTCTTTGGCCAATGGCTCAATATATCCGAAGGCAAATATTCGTACTATATTAGCCCACACAGCTAAGCTTATGCTAAGTTTAAGAGCTCATATTGAAGCTTAAAAAGACCACAGTAATGTACAGAACAGTTTAACATGATCTACTTCGGATTAGATGCAAGCATCATGACAACTCTAACACAATCCATTTCTTTGACTGTTAATCAATCAGTTTTTTGCACCTAAGTTGCTTACCACTTTTGTCCATGAAGTTTCTCCCTTCATGGACTCCATGAAATCAAATCAAATAAAATGATATTTGTCAGATGCTTTGTAGACTAACAGTAAAATGCTTTTTTCATGGGTCCATTTCCAATAATGCAGAGATTAAAATAAAATGCAATTTCTTAAATAAAACATGTAAATAGTGACACAAGGAATAAATACACCGTAAATAACAAAAATAACATGGCTTTATATAGGGAGTACTAGTACCGAGTCAATGTGCAGGGGTACGAGGTAGCTATGTACTGTACATATCCTGTAGGTAGGGGTAAAGTGATTGGGCAACAGGAAAGATAATACACAATACTGTAGCTGCAGTGCAAATCAATCCCAGAACAGCAAAGGACCTTGTGAAGATGTTCACCAAGTCCTGACATAACCACAGCAAGGGACCACGCTCCAAAAGCTGTCAGACAGCATCATGTACCTTTTTGTGCTGGGGATGAACTGTTTGCTGACCATCATTATATCTGGAGGAGGGGGACTTGGCAAGCAGAAGAACACATTGCAGCACGGGGTGGCAGCAATGTTGTGGGGATGCTTTGGCATCATGAGGTAGGACATCATTAGGACAATTATGTGGATATATTGAAGCAACATTTCAAGACATCAGTGTTCCAAATGGACAATGACCCCAAGCATACTTCCAAAGTTGTGGCAAAACGGCTTAAGGACAACAAAGTCAAGGTATTGGAGTGGCCATCACAAAGCCCTGACCTCAATTCTATAGAACATTTGTGAGCAGAACTGAAAAAGCATGAGCGAGCAAGGAGACCTACAAACCTGACTCAGGTCCACCAGCTCTGTCAGGAGGAATAGGCCAAAATTCACCCAACTTATTGGGGGAAGCTTGTGGAAGGCTACCCGAAACGTTTGACCAAATTTAAACAATTTAGAGGCAATGCTACCAAATACTAATTGAGTGTATGTAAACTTCTGACCAACTGGGAATGTGATGAAAGAAATAAAAGCTGAAATAAATAATTCTCTCTACTATTATAAAGTGGTCATCCTAACTGACCTAACACAGGGAATTTTTACTAGGATTAAATGTCAGGAATTGTGAAAAACTGAGTTTAAAGGTACTTGGCTAAGGTGTATGTAAACTCACGACTTCAACTGTATGTAGTCCGTGTGTGTGTGTGTGTGTGTGTGTGTGTGTGTGTGTGTGTGTGTGTGTGTGTGTGTGTGTGTGTGTGTGTGTGTGTGTGTGTGTGTGTGTGTGTGTGTGTGTGTGTGTGTGTGTGTGTGTGTGTGTGTGTGTGTGTGTGTGTGTGTGTGTGTGTGTTGGGGTGTCATTGTGTTTGCATAGTTAGTGCAAGATAGTGCAAAAAAGTGTGAATGCAGATATCAAATCAAATCGAATGTATTTAGATAGCCCTTCGTACATCAGCTGATATCTCAAAGTGCTGTACAGAAACCCAGCCTAAAACCCTGAACAGCAAACAATGCAGGTGTAAAAGCACGGTGGCTAGGAAAAACTCCCTAGAAAGGCCAAAACCTAGGAAGAAACCTAGAGAGGAACCGGGCTATGTGGGGTGGCCAGTCCTCTTCTGGCTGTGCCGGGTAGAGATTATAACAGAACATGACCAAGATGTTCAAATGTTCATAAATGACCAGCATGGTCGAATAATAATAAGGCAGAACAGTTGAAACTGGAGCAGCAGCACAGTCAGGTGGACTGGGGACAGCAAGGAGCCATCATGTCAGGTAGTCCTGGGGCACGGTCCTAGGGCTCAGGTCCTCCGAGAGAGAGAAAGAAAGAGAGAATTAGAGAGAGCATATGTGGGGTGGCCAGTCCTCTTCTGGCTGTGCCGGGTGGAGATTATAACAGAACGTGGCCAAGATGTTCAAATGTTCATAAATGACCAGCATGGTTGAAATAAGGCAGAACAGTTGAAACTGGAGCAGCAGCATGGCCAGGTTGGGGAAGTCATCATGTCAGGAGTCCTGGGACATGGTCCAGGGCCCAGGCCAGGTGCAGCATGGCCAGGTGGACTGGGGACAGCAAGGAGTCATCATGTCAGGTAGTCCTGGGGCATGGTCCTAGGGCTCAGGTCCTCCGAGAGAGAGAAAGAAAGAGAGAAGGAGAGAATTAGAGAACGCACACTTAGATTCACACAGGACACTGAATAGGACAGGAGAAGTACTCCAGATATAACAAACTGACCCTAGCCCCCCGACACATAAACTACTGCAGCATAAATACTGGAGGCTGAGACAGGAGGGGTCAGTAGACACTGTGGCCCCATCCGAGGACACCCCCGGACAGGGCCAAACAGGAAGGATATAACCCCACCCACTTTGCCAAAGCACAGCCCCCACACCACTAGAGGGATATCTTCAACCACCAACTTAGTCTGGGTAACCATTTGATTAGCTATTTAGGAGTCTTGTTTAGAAGTCTTATGGCTTGGTGGTAGAAGCCGTACACAATCCTTTTAGTTACAGATTTTGTGGATTGGTACCACTTGTCGTGCTGGAGCAGAGCAAACAGTCTGTGGCTTGGGTGGCTGGAGTTTTTTAACATTTTTGGGGCCTTCCTCTGACAACGCCTGGCATAGAGGTCCTGGGTGGCAGGGAGCTTGGCCCCTGTGATGTACTGGGCCGTAAGCACTACCCTCTGTAGTGCCTTGCGGTCGGATGCCAAGCAGTTATCATACCAAGTGGTGATGCAGCCAGTCAAGATGCTCTTGATGGTGAAGCTGTAGAGCCTTTTGAGGATCCAAGGGCCCATGTCAAATCCTTTCAGCCTCCCGATGGAGAAGAGGCATTAACGTCGTACCCTCTCCACGATTGTGCTGGTGTGTTTGGTCCATGATATATCCTTAGTGATGTGGACACCAAGGATCTTTCAGCTCTTGAACCGCTCCACTACAGCCCATTTGATGTGATTGTGGGTGTGCTTAGTCCTCTACTTCCTGCAGTCCACGATCAGATAATTTACCTTACTGTCAGGTCTCTGACCTCCTCCCTATAGGCTGTCTCATCGTTGACGGTGATCAGGCCAACCGCTGTTGTGTAGTCAGCAAACTTAATGATGGTGTTGGAGTCGTGCTTGGCCACGCAGTCATGGTTGAACAGGGAGTAAAGGAGGGGACTAAGCACGCACCCCTGAGGGGCCCTAGTGTTGAGGATCAGCGTGGTAGATGCGTTGTTGCCTACCCTTACCACCTGGGGGCGGCCGTCAGGAAGTCCAGGATCCAGTTGCAGTGGGAGACGCATAGTCCCAGGGTCCTTAGCTTAGAACTTTTCGGGCACTATGGTGTGGAACGCTGAGCTGTAGTCAAGGAACAGCATAATTCACATAGGTGCTCCTTTTGTCCAGGTGAGAAATGCAGTGTGGAGTGTGATTGAGATTGCGTCATCTGTGGATCTGTTGGGGGGGGGGGGTATGCGAATTGGAGTGGGTCTACGGTTTCTGGCATGATGGTGTTGATGTGAGCCATGACCAGCCTTTTAAAGGACTTCATGGCTTCCTACGTGAGTGCTACGGGGCGGTAATCATTTAGGCAGGTTACCTTTGCTTTGTTGGGCACATGGACTATGGTGGTCTGTTTGAAACATGCAGGTATTACAGACTTGGCCAAGGAGAGTTTGAAAATGTTAGTGAAGACACTTGCCAGTTGGTTCGTGCATTCTTTGAGTACTCCGCCTGGGCCTGTTCAATTATTCTTTTTGTGTAGGGTTTCCTAGAAACAAGGAAAGCTTAACTTACCCCTTTGGCTCAATTTACCCCACTCTCCCATACAGCTTGGTTTGGCTCAGTAGTGTGAAAAGCCCTCTAGAATCTGCCAAAACAATTTTCTTCTTGTGTGGAAAGTAATTGTAATCATATAAATGACTATGATAAGCCGTGGCATGAAGAATGCTGAGTCAATTACCATTTTGAAAGGTCAATATCAAGATTAGAGCTGTGGTCGGATGACAATTGATTAGAAACACAATCTGTTATTTTAACAGCCTGGGCCTGCCACTATGTTGTGCTTACAGTTACTGGCTCCACTAGGTCGCTCAGCCTCCTTTAAAATAGAATGGAAAAGCGCTGTCATCACAGCTTATAAAACCTGGAAACAAAAGTTGGGAACTCTTTTATGACCAGTATTCCACAAAAAATCTGATTCAATGATCTCGGAGGATGAAAACAGAGCACAGACATTATAAGAAGCTATAGATAGCTACAATGCCTTCAGTATTCACATCCCTTGACTTGTACAGCCTGAATTTAAAATGAGATTTTTTTTGTTCACTGGCCTACCCACAATAAAGTGCAATTAGGTTTTCAGAAATGTTTACAAATGAATTACCTATTTAAAGCTGAAAAGTCTTCAGGCAATAATTAGTCAACCCCTTTGTTATGGCAAGCCTAAAAAAGTTCAGGAGTAAACACTTTCTTAGCAAGTCAAATAATAGTGTTGAACATGATTGTTGAATGACTACCTCATCTCTGTACCCCACACATACAATTATCTGTAAGGTCCGTCAGTCGAGCAGTGAATTTCAATCACAGATTCAACCACAAAGATCAGAGAAGTTTTCCAATGCTGAGCAAAGAGGGGCACTTATTAATAGATCGGTAAAAAAAGCAGACTTCAAATCAAATCCAATTTTAATGGTTGCATACCCAATATGAATATTTCTGTCAGCATGGTGTTTAAGTTAATTACACTTTGGATGGTGTATCAATACATCAAGTTAAAAAAAACTCATTGGCTGGAGAAGAAGACACCGTTCAGGGATTTCACCATGTGGCCAATGGTGACATTAAAACAGCTACAGAGTTGAATGGCTGTGATTGGAGAAAACTGAGGATGGATCAACAACATTGTAGTTACTCCAAAGTACTAACCTAAATCACAGAGTGAAAAGAAGGAAGCGTGTACAGAATAAAATATTCCAAAACATGCATCTTGTTTCTAACAAGGCACTAAAGTAATACTTTAAAAATGCAAAAATGTTGGCAAAACAATTCACTTTTTTTTTCCTGAAAACAAAATGTTACGTTTGGGGCAAATCCAATACAACACATTACTGAGTACCATTCTCCATATTTTTTGCTTGCAATTGTTAAGGACTGGGGAGTTTTTCAGGATTAAAAAATGGAATTAAGCGAAGCACAAGCAAAATCCTGGAGGAAAACCTGGTTCAGTTTGCTTTCTACAAGACACTGGGAGATTAATTCACCTTCCAGTATGACATTAACCTAAAACACAAGCCCAAATATACAATGGAGTTGCTTACCAAAAAGACAGTAAATGTTTCTGAGTGGCCGAGCTACATTTTTTACATAAATTTGCTTGAAAATGTATTCCAAGCCTTGAAAAGGTTTGTCCAACAATGATCAACAACCAATTTGACAGAGCTTGAAGAATTTGAAAAGAATAATGGACAAATATTGTACAATCCAGGTATGCAAAGCTCTTAGAGACTTGCACAGAAACACTCACAGCTGTGATCGCTGCCAAAGTTGATTCGGACATGTATTGACACAGGGGTGTGAATAGACAAAATTGTCTCAAAACATGTGTCACGTCATCCTATTGTGGGTAGACGGGTTAGAAAAAACAACAACATTTGATCCAGGCTGTAACACAACAGGATGTGGAATAAATCAAAGGGTATGAATACATGTTTTTGTTTTTATCCCTCTGCATTAGATCTGTTCACTTTTTTCTCTTTGAAATTGGGGGGAGTGAAAAATAACCAGAATAACAGCCATCTCTTTCAATCAACTTTTACTACCACTTTATTAACTCCTTTACAATATGTATTGTTTATCCTGAATAGTAAATACAAGAACAACTTTGCCACCCACAGGCTGTGTCTTACGCCTCCTGGAAAGTATTTACGAGATGGGCACGGCCTGGAACATCTTATCGCTTGTACAGGGAAGGGAGGGGAGAGGAGGGGGAGCAACACTTTTACAGCATGGAACAGTGAACTAACACTACATTTTGTGCCCTGGTCCATATGAATATAATATCAAGCTCAGTGGAGTGTACAGAGATGTATGGGTTTTTCTATAAATAAGCTAATGTGTGACATTGGGATCAACATTTCAAAATGGTTTGAGATAAAAAAAAAAGTATTTTAATGCAGTTCCAGGTGTACTTGGAGGAATTTACATTCGGTTGAATTGTCAACTAACATGAATTCAATGTGAAATCGTCAATGAATGTCACCATGTCATTGGATTCAGGTTAAAACTTGTTAGGGCCTTTTTTCTCAATTTCCACCTGACTGACATGCCCAAAGTAAACTGCCTGTTGCTCAGACCCTGAAGCCAGGATATGCATATAATTGGTACCATTGCAAAGAGAACACTTTGAAGTTTGTGGAAATGTTAAAATAATATAGGAGAATATAACACAATAGATATGGTAGGGGAAAATCCAAAGAAAAACCAACCAGAGTTTTATTTTTAGCGCCCATGCTCTCACAATGGAAAGTATAGGGAAATAATGAATTCTATCTCCCAGGATCCAATTCCTATGGCTTCCACAGGGTGTCAGCAGTCTATGTTCAGGGTTTCAGGCTTGTAACTTCCAAAATTAATGAAAAAGAACAGTTTTACGCCAGGGACACAGTCTTGGAAATTCGTGTTTCGACGTGCAATGAAGACGGACCTGCTAAAATTGGTTTCCTATTGAACATACTTCTTTCATGAAATAATATAGTTTGATTACATTGTAGGATATCTGAAAAGTCAATAGAAATGTATTTTGACTGGTTGAAACAAAGTTTAGGGGTAGATTTTCGGATTCCTATCTCTGTACGTTGAACGAGTGGATTACTCAAATCGATGGCGCCAACAAAACTGACTTTTTGGGATATAAAGAAGGATTTTATCTAACAAAACAACATTACCTGTTAAAGCTGGGACCCTTTGGATGACAAATAAAAGGAAGATTTTCAAAAAGTAAGTGTATATTTAATCGCTATTTATGAATTTATGAAACCTGTGCAGGTGGAAAAATATTTTGATGTGGGGCGCCGTCCTCGCATGGCATGCTTCGCTGTAATGGCCACTGTATATTGGACAGTGCAGTTAGATTAACAATAATTTAAGGATTCAACTGATATAAGACACTTGTATGTACCTAAATACTTAATATCCATATTTTTTATGATTATTTATTTGAATTGCGCGCCCTCCAGTTTCCCCGGAAGTTATCCCGTTAGCGGGACGCAGAGCCCTATAAAAGGTGGGTGAAATAAAGACAAAAGGGACATTTGTTGATGACTTTTTGCAAATTCAATCAATTTTCCACGTTGATTCAACGTCATCACAGTGATGTGAGCCTACCAGACGAGCTAAATGAATTTTATGCTTGCTTCGAGGCAAGCAACACTGAAGCATGCATGAGAGCACCGGCTGTTCTGGATGACTGTGTGATAATGCTCTTGGTAGCCGATGTGGACAAAACCTTTAAGCAAAGCCGCTGGGCCAGGCGAATTACCAGGAAGTGTACTCAAAGCATGCGCACACCAAAATGTCAATTGTCTTCACTGACATTTTCAACCTCTGCCCGACCGAGTCTGTAATACCTACATGTTTCAAGCAGACCAACAAAGTCCCTGTGCCCAAGGAGGCGAAGGTAACCTGCCTAAATGATACTGCTCCGTGGCACTCACGTCGGTAGCCAAGAAGTCCTTTGAAAGGATGGTCATGGCTCACATCAACAGAATCCTACTGGACACCCTAGACGCACTTCAATTCCATACCGCCCCATCAGATCCACAGATGACGCAATCTCAATCGCACTCCACACTGCCCTTTCCCACATGGACAAAAGGAACACCTACATGAGAATGATGTTCATTGACAACAGTTCAGTTCAACACCATAGTGCCCACGAAGCTCATCACTAAGCTAAGGACTCTGGGACTAAACACCTCCCTCTGAAACTGGATCCTGGACTTCCTGATTGGCCACCCCCAGGTGCTAAGAGTAGGCAACAGCACATCTGCTACGCTGATCCTTAACACTGGGGCTCCACAGGGTTGTGTACTTAGTTCCCTCCTGTATTGCCTGTTCACCCACGACTGCGTGGCCAAACGTAACTCCAACACCATCATTAAGTTTGTTGACTACACAACAGTGGCGGGTCTGATCATTGACAACGATGAGACAGCCTATAGGGAGGTGGTCAGAGAACTGGTAGTGTGGTGCCAGGACAACAACCAGGTGACAACTCAGGTGACTTGGCATGGGTCCCCAGATCCTCAAAAGTTTCTACATTGGTTGCATCACTGCCTGGTATGGCAACTGCTTGGCATCTGACCGTAAGGCGCTACAGATGGTAGAACGGCCCAGTACATGCGAACGGCCCAGTACATCACTGGGGCCAAGGTCCATCCAGGACCTATATAATAGGCGGTGTCAGAGGAAAGCCCATAAAATTGTCAGAGACTCCAGTTACCCAAATTATAGACTGTTTTCTCTGCTACTGCACGGCAAGTGGTTCCATGAGCGCCAAGTCTAGGACCAAAAGGCTCCTCAACAGCTTCTACCCCCAAGGCATTGGACTGCTGAACAATTCCTAAAAATTGGCACCAGACAATTCACATTGACCCCCCCCCCTCTTGTACACTGCTGCTACCTGCTGTTTGTTTGTTACCTATGCATAGTCACTTCTCCCCCACCTACATGACACTGACTCAGTACCGGTGCCCCCTGTATATAGCCTCGTTATTGTTATTCTTATTGTGTTACTTTTTATTATTACATTTTATTTTAGCCTACAAGGGTCAACATTTTCTTCTTCTTGAACTGCACTGTTGGTTAATTGCTTGTAAGTCAGCATTTCACGGTAAAGTCTACACCTAGTGTATTAAGCATTTCACGGTAAAGTCTACACCTAGTGTATTAAGCATTTCACGGTAGAGTCTACACCTAGTGTATTAAGCATTTCACGGTAAAGTCTACACCTAGTGTATTAAGCATTTCACGGTTCACCATGCATTTCACATTTCACCATGTCTATCTTTATTTCCCAAACACAATTCAATCACAATCACTTTTTTTATCTTTTAATTCATTTTAAGCATATATTAGCACAGGCGTAGTTAGCACATAACAAACACTTTGTATTTTTTTTAAACACTTTTAACATAGGCCAGGCCCTGTTGTTAGCTTCTATCCCAGTGATAATACCTTGCATTACGCATGGGAAGAAAACACTTCAATTTGCTTAACATGCAATTGGCTCAACCATTGGCTCAACTTAGTCCATGGCCATTGGCTGCACTTACCCCAAGGCAAACATTTAGACTATAATATTAGCCCACACAGCTACAAGGATGCAATTTCATGCTAGGTTTAGTAGCTCATATTGAAGTGAGACCACAGCTAATATATAGAACACTCTTAACATTATCTGTTATGCTGGTGAATGAGGACCCAAAAGTGACTTAACGAAAACAGAGTCTTTATTCCAGTATAAGACAAAAGTAATAATCCTGGATATAACAAGGAGAAAACAAAACAGGAAAAACTTAAATCCACTCGTAGTAGCGAGGACTGACTGGAGACTCGACCATGGACTGCAGGTTGCTTAGGGAAGGCACCGACCGTAGCAGACTAAGACACCTGCTCACACGCAGCATCTGAAGAAGACAAAACACGACAGGGCGAGACCAGGACACAGAACAGCGAACATCATACAAGGATCCGACAAGGACAGAAGCGGAAAACAAGGGGAGAAATAGGGGCTCTAATCAGAGGGCAAAATAGGGGACAGGTGTGAAAAGAGTAAATGAGTGAGTTAGGAGAATGAGGAACAGCAGGGAGCAGGAACGGAACGATAGAGAGAAGAGAGAGAGGGAGGGGGAGAGAGAGGGATAGAAAGAGGGAACGAACCTAATAAGACCAGCAGGGGGAAACGAACAGAAGGGAAAGCACAAGGACAAGACAATATATGACAAAACATGGCATTATCTGCTTTGGTTTAGAGACAAGCATCCTGAAACCTCCTACACAAAACATTCATTTGACTTGGTGAATATCAGTTTTTTATATCTAAGTTGCTTACTACTTTTTCCATGTGGTTTCTCTGTGTTTGAAATTCTTCACAGACTACATGATATCAAATCAAATGTTGTTTGTCAGATGCTTTATAGACAACAGGTGTAGACTAACAGTAAAATGCTTTCTTAAGCGTACATTTCCAACAATGCAGTGTTAAAGTGTAAGTGTGCGTGCATGCAAGAGTCAGTGCAAAAAGAGTTAGTGCAAAAAAGGGTCAATGCAGTTAGTTCGTGTAGCCATTTGATTAGCATTTAGCAGTCTTGTTTAGAAGTCTTATGGCTTGGTGGTAGAACGGTCAGATACCAAGCAAATGTCATACCAAGCGGTGATGCAGCAAGTCAAGATGCTCTTGATGGTGAAGCTGTAGAACCTTTTCAGGATCCGAGGGCTCAAGCCAAATTTTTTCAGCCTCCTGAGGGAGAAGAGGCATCGTCATACCCTCTTCATGATTGTGTTGGTGTGTTTGGACCATGATAGAACCTAAGTGATGTGGACACCTAGGAACTTTACGCTCTCGACCCACTCTACTACAGCCCGTTGATGTGATTGTGCAGTCGCACCAGTCCCCCCTTCAGCAAAGAGGTAATGGGAGCCGCTACCTGACCATATCCCTGTATGAACTTATAATATAATAATAATATATGCCATTTAGCAGACGCTTTTATCCAAAGCGACTTACAGTCATGTCCAGTAGTAGTTGGTAAACCCTAAAAACCGCTGCACTTCCTTTACCGTGGTTGGAGCCGGCCAATTACCCCCTGTTGCGGACAGTCGGTACCCTAGGAAGGAGATGGACTGTTGGAGGAACATACATTTCTCAGCCTTGGCGTACAGGTTATGCTCCAACAGTCGACCAAGCACCTTGCGCACCAGGGACACATGCTTGGCGTGTGAAGCGGAATATATTAGAATGTCATCTATATACACCACTACACCCTGCCCATGCAGGTCCCTGAAAATCTTGTCTACAAAGGATTGAAAGACTGATGGAGCATCAACCTGTACGGCAAGGTACTCATAGTGCCCAGTGCCCATCTTCCACTCATCCACCTCCCGGATACGCAAAAGGTTGCGAAGCACTCCCCGTGCAATGGCTATGAGAGGCAGCGGGTAACTGTACTTCACTGTGATCTGAATTATACCTCGATAGTCAATACACGGGCATAAACCTCCATCCTTCTTCTTCACAAAAAAATCAACTTGAGGAGGCAGGTGAAGTGGAAGGCCGAATGTATCCCTGTCCCAGAGATTCGGAGACATATGTTTCCATAGCCGCCGTCTCCTCCTGTGACAAAGGATACACGTGACTCATGGGAAGTGCTGCGTCTACCATGAGATTTATCGCACAATCCACCCATCGATTGGGTGGTAATTGAGTCGGCTTCTTTTTACAGAAGGCGAGAGCCAAATCGGCATATTCAGGGGGGATGAGCATGGTGGAGACCTGGTTTGGACTCTCCACCTTAGTTGCACCTATGGAAACACCTACACACATCCCTGAGCACTGACGTGACCATCCCTTGAGAGCCCCCTGTTTCCATGACATAGTGGGGTCATGGTCGGCCAACCAGGGATGCCCCAACACCACAGGAAATGCAGGTGAATCGATCAGAAAGAGACTAATTCTCTCCTTATGATCCCCCTGCGTTATCATACATAGTGGAGTTGTGACCTCACTGGTCGGTCCCGACCCTAAAGGATGACTATCTAAGGCATGTACAGGGAAGGGCACATCAACAGGAACAATAGGGATCCCTAATCTTATTGCAAATGAACGATCAATAAAGTTCCCATCTGCACCTGAATCTACTAGCGTCTTATGCTGGGAATGCGGGGAAAAATCAGGAAATTCTATACATACACACAGATGCGAAACAGGAAGCTCTGGGTAAGTCGGGTGCCTACTCACCTGGGATGATCCACCAGTGCCCTGCTTGCTGCCTCGACTCCCTGTAGAGGAGTGTGCCCTCAGCGGCCACAGGTGGTGCAGGGAATGCCCCCCGGTCCCCCTCATAGCAGCACCTCCTAGCTCCATCGTATTGGAACTGAGGTGCTGGAGGATGGAACTGACGGATCTCGATCCGGACGTCAGCGGGACGCCAACAGGTTATCCAGCCTGATGGATAGGTCCGCCAGCTGGTCAAAGGTAAGGGTGGTGTCCCTGCAGACTAGCTCCCTACGAACGTCCTTGCGTAGACCACACCTGTAGTGGTCAATCAGGGCCCGCTCATTCCATCCCGCGCCTGCGGCCAGAGTTCGAAAGTCCAGAGCGAAGTCTTGTGCGCTCCTCATCCTCTGTCTGAGATGATACAAGCGTAAAATCCTCATAAGTGTCCAACGACGGTCCTTCCCTTCCCCAGACTGCGTTGGCCCATTTGAGTGCTCTACCAGTCAGACAGGGCGTTTACACTCTCGCGTCCTGAAGGAGATAGGTGAACGGTTGCCAAGTAGAACCCCAGCTGGAGTAGGAACCCCTGGCACCCGGCAGCCGTTCCATCGTATACCCTCGGGAGCGCGAGCCCGAATCCCATTGGATCCAGGTGAAGGAGGGGTGGACAGCGGTGTGGGTTGTTGTGGGAGCTGGGGTGATGATGATGGGGTTGCTGGAAAACCCCCTCCCATCGCTCCATGGTTTGTAACACGTGATCCATGGCTGTGCCGAAACTTTGCAACATAGTTGCCTGCTGCTGGACGCGCTCCTCCATAGGTAGAGGAGGGCTGTGTGCACCTGCTGACTCCATTGATGGTGCGTGTTTCTGTCAGAGTCTAGGTGATGTGGGTAAGGCGGAGTCAGGTGCAGGACACAGAGATGAGTAATAATGGTAACTTTACTCCAAAATAATCTTCCAACAAGGAGAACGAAAATCCAGAATCACATAAATGAGACAACTGACAACAATAAACACACACAAAACTATGATGGCTCCAGAGGGTAAATAGGGAAATAATTAAAACGTAATGGGAACCAGGTGTGTACAATACAGACAAAACAAATGGAAATAGAAATGTAGATCGGTGGAGGCTAGAAAGCCGGTGACGTCGACTGCCGAACAAGGAGAGGCACCCGAACAAGGAGAGGCACCAACTTTGACAACAATCATCTGTAAGGTCCCTCAGACGAGCAGTGAATTTCAAACACAGAGAAAAAAGCAGAGATGGGGGCAAATGGTGACTTTAAAACAGTTACAGTTTAATGGTTGTGATAGGAAAAAACTGAGGACGGATCAACAACATTGTACTCCACAAAACGAACCTAATTGACAGAGTTAAAAGAAGGAAGCCTTCTACAGAATAAAAATATTCCAAAACATGTGTCCTGTTTGCAACAAGGCACTAAAGTAATCCTGCAAACAATGTGGCAAATCAATTCAATGTTTGTCCTTAATACAAAGTGTTATGTTTGGGGCTAATCCAATATAACACATTACTGAGTAACACTCTCCACATTTTCAAGCATATTGGTGGTGGTATCATGTTATGGGTATGCTTGTAATCGTTAAGGACTGGGGAACGAAATGGACCTAAGCACAGGCAAAATCCTAGAGGAAAACCTGGTTCAGTATGCTTTCCACCAGACATTGGGAGATGAATTCACCTTTTAGCAGGATAATAACCTAAAACAAGTATCACAAGTATCACGACACAGGATATGACTCAGACACAGGAGGCGGATAGTTCGATACTCCGAATATTTATTACACAAAGGGGCAGGCAAAGGGCAGAGGTCGAGGGCAGGCAGTGGTTCGTCATCCAAGGCGTGGTCAAACAGGGACAGAACGGCAGGTAGGACAGGCAGAAAGGTCAGATTCTGGGAAACTAGAAAAACAAGCTTGAGAGCAGGAGAAACGGGAAACACACTGGTAAGACCGGACAAGAACTGGCAACAGACAAACAGAAAACCCAGGTATAAATACACAGGGGTAAATGGGAAAATGTAGGAGACACCTGGTGGGGGGTGAAGACAAACACACGACAGGTGAAACAGATCAGGGTATGACAACAAGGCAAAATCTACACTGGAGTTGCTTACCAAGAAGAATGAATGTTCCTGAGTGGCCCGGGTTACAATTTTTACTTAAATCTGCTTGACATTCTATGGCAAGACTTGAACATTGTTGTCTATCAATGATCAACAATCAATTTGACAGAGCTTGAAGAATTTAGAAAAGCATAATGTTGTACAATCCAGGTGTGCAAAGCTCTTAGAGACTTACACAGAAAGACTCACAGCTGTGATCGCTGCCAAGGGTGACTCTGGGGTGTGAATACTTATTAAAATGAGATATTTCTGTTAAATTGTCTAAAAACATGTTTTCACTTTGTCATTACGGTCTATTGTGTGTGGATGGGTGAGATTTTAAACTTGTTTTTATCCAGGCTGTAACATAAGAACATGTGAAATAAGTCAAGGGGTATGAATACTTTCTGAAGGGACTGTATATTTTTTGTTTTCCTCCCTCTGACATTAGATCCATTCAGTTTTTCCTCTTTGGGGGGAATAATATTAACCAGAATAACAACCGGGACATAATTATCGCTTCCCTTTCAATCAACTTGTATTAACCCTTTATTTATTCCTTTATACTATTTATTGTTTATTCTGAATAGGAAACACAATAACAACTTTGCCACCCACAGGCTGTGTCTTACGCCTCCCGAAAAGAATTTACGAGATGGGAACGGCCTATAACATCTTTTCGCTTGTACAGGGAAGGGAGGGGAGTGGGAGGAATGCTCTTACAGCTAAACCCGGGCATTGGATAGTGAACTAACACTACATTTTTGTGCCCTGGTGGATATGAATATAATATCAAACTCAGTGGAGTGTACAGGGATATATGGGTACTTCTATAAATAATAAGGCCAGTGTGTGACATTGGGATCAAAATATCAAAATGGTTTGAAATAAAAAAATATGTATAATTTGTTTATGCTGTTCCTTGTGTACTTAGAGGAGTGAAAGTGAATATATGCAAATTGACCCATAACTCTAACTATACAACACCATAGGCCTAGGACTATACTGTACATGCTTAAAGCGTGTTGATACAGACATTGGCAAGTTAAATTCATGGTTTTTCAGGGACTTTTTCAAGAACTTGAATGCTATACAATTGTATAATTTATATAATTGTACATATACGGCCTAATATAGAATCCCCCACCCCCAAAAAATCATGCTAAAGGTGTCCCAAAAAGAAGTATGCCATTGCCACTTAAAGAGTAATAATAAATACAAAAAATAGGCTTTGCCAATGCATTGATATTCTAAGAATTTTTTACATTCTAAATTACGTGAGAATAATGTGGACATTGCCTGAGGATGACAACTTACATTTTTGGCTTCAACACGGCTTTTTATACAAATCCTTCCATTAATCTCACCATTTGAATCTCACCATCACAGTTTTTTGTATAACGAGAGAGTGACCAAAACCCAAGTTCCTCTTTTAACCTCTTGATTCTAGCCATCCAGGATCCGGGATCGTGAATACAGCCTCAAGCTCATTACCATAACGCAACGTTAACTATTCATGAAAATCGCAAATGAAATGAAATTAATATGCTAGCTCTCAAGGTTTAAGAAAGGAACTTGGGTTTTGGTCACTTTCTCGTTATACAAAAAACTGTGATGGTGAGATTCAAATGGTGAGATTAATGGAAGGATTTGTATAGAAAGCCGTGTTGAAGCCAAAATGTAAGTTGTCATCCTCATAATAACCACATTTGGTTTTACCGCAACAGAGCAGCTCAACACCCTTCACCCGAAGAGGCGGTAAACAAACAAAAGTGGCCACATCGCTTATAAAAACCAATAACAAATTGAATAACGGATAGTGCTGTAGCAGGTGCGTGATTGGCGGCAGAGAAGTCAGGCGCAGGAGAGCAGAACTGGGTGATAACCGGAGAAGACAAAACACATGGAAAATTAAAAGTGGATTGATGTTGACTGGTAGCCGGGCGACGCCGTGCGCCGTCCGAACATGGGGAGGACCCGACAAGTGCTTGAATTTATGAGCTCCAAATTCAAGTTCAAGTATGCTACTTCAAGCATCTTGTATAGGAATTGCAGGAGTAACATGGAAAACAAAATGTATATGTCATGATATTTTATTACCAGGTCATACTGTGAATAAGCCCACTGTGCTATGTAATTTGTCGTCATTATGTAAAGAATAATTAATAGGAACAGCATTGGGGGTTGCACAATAGTCTATCCTACACAATTGCACACAGTTGTCCAATCCTAGGCACAAAAACATATGAAAACATGAAATCATTATCTTGATGCTTTCTCAGTTAAATCTAAGGAGACCCTGCTGTAAATCAACCAGACAACAACAGATGAGCAACATCAATTCGCTAGGGTTATTAAATCCAACGTGTATCCAGGCACAACTGTCTTCACCGACATAAAGACTGAGACAACAAAATATTCTGGACACTCATCGAGAACACCTTTTTAACCAGCACTTGGGCTGTTGTTGCGTCACAAGTGCCATCACAACAGCTGTTCCTCACTTGATTGTCATTCAGAAAATCCCTTCCTGGATCAGAAGATGATGTGTGAAAATATCATGGCTTAACTAATGAGCTGGACACCGAATTTGTATCCAACAAGTATTATACATCATTGTTGAAGAACCACGTTAATGACAGTATCGATTTAGGTTCCAAGTATCAAAGTTAGGTGACATTGTGTGCCCATGAAAACCTTTTTCACCCTGTAACATAAGGAGACACAACATATTATATATAATATATGATATAATGACAACTTACATTGCCATAAATGCAAGGACGGAAAAGTAATGTTTTATGTCAAACGATATTGGACAAATCCGTAAAGACACCAACCACAGTAAAGGGCTAAATCAACTCGTGCATTTTATTGAATAGCTATGATCCCCCCCCCCACACACACACACACACACCCGTATATCTTAATGTAATGACATGAAACAAATTAGCCGATTATTATCAATGATTGAGCAACAGCTGCAACAAATTGTCCAGTGTAGGAAATTCTCACTGGTGCCAAAGTGTCACTCTCACCTTAGATATCTCTGTTTTCTTTATATTTTGGTTCGGTCAGGGTGTGACGAGGGTGGGTATGCTAGTTTTTGTATTGTCTAGGGGTTTTGTATGTCTAGGGGTTTTGTAGGTCTAGGTAATGTGTATGTCTATGGTGGCCTGATATGGTTCCCAGAGGCAGCTGTTTATCGTTGTCTCTGATTGGGGATCATATTTAGGTAGCCATTTTCTCTTTTGTGTTTGTGGGTTCTTGTCTATGTATAGTTGCATGTCTGCACTATTTGTATAGCGTCACGGTTCATTCGGTTGTTTGTTATTTTGTTTCAGTGTTCATTCGTTTAATAAAATAACAATGTACGCTTACCACTCTGCGCCTTGTTCCGATCATTATGACTAACGTGACACCTAGTTTATAAAAATACCCATATAGAGATTAGGCTAGAGACTAAAAAAAGTCTGAGAAATCCTCTTCACAGACATAGTTAAACCCACATAGGTTCAAAGCTTGACTTATACCGCACCGCACATGTGGCCCCATTTTGTGCATGGCTCAGGAGAGAGAGAACGAGACAGACCATCAGGGAGGGCAAGACAGAAGGAGAGAGAGAGAAGGGGGAAAATTGTGACTAAGAGGCATTGTTGTGGTGTTGGCATTTTGGTCCCGGTAATCTAGATGTTCAACATCTGTGTCTGTGAGTGTGCATCTGTCTGTTTGGCCATCTGTCTGTCTGTGTTTGGTGTTTGTGTGTCAGTGTGTTTTTCTGTATCTATGTCTCTGTCAAGTGTGTTTGGGTGTGTATGAGTCACTCTGTCTGTAACTATGTCTCAATTAAGTGTGTGTGTGTGGGGGGGGGGGGGGGCTTGTATTACTATCCTTGTGGGTACAACAAATCCTCAGTACCTACAAGGATAGGAAAACAAGGAAAATTCTCCCTCTTGGGGACATTTTCCACATCCCCACAAGGACAAAGCTTATTTTAAGCTTAGAGGTTACAATTGGGGTTAGATGTTAGGGTTAGGGTTAGGAGTTAGGGTTGGGTTTAGGTTTTAGAGGTTAAAGTTAGGGTTAGTTTTAGGGGTTAGGGAAAATAGGATTTTAAATGGAAAAACATTTTAGGTCCCCACAAAGATAGTAAAACATATGGTGTGTGTGTGGAGGATTGCTTCAGCAGTAAACAGCTGTGGATGAGCTAAGCCCCCCTGAGGTGAGTGGACTCATCCAATGAACAACTACTCCTTCCTCCTAGCCTCCCCAGCCCAGACCAACCCCAGACCTGTGGATCCATCCGGCACACACACACACACACACACACACACACACACACACACACACACACACACACACACACACACACACACACACACACACACACACACACACACACACACACACACACACACACACACACACACACACACACACATGCACACTGCACAAACACACATACACACTGCACACTGCACAAACAGTCTCTTTAGAACCCCCCTCCACACACACACACACTCCAGACCCAGATCCTGGGAAAGGTCATACTCAGCCAGCAGAGTTAGCTAGCCCATGACTCAGCCTGTTCTATCACACTTTACCCCAGCCATTACAGAGCTCATCAAAACACAACACATCCTCTCTGTGAGTCAGACCACACTGACCACAGCCTGACACCAGCACACTCACACAGATTAAGACTCAATCAAAGGCAGACACAAACACAAACATTGGATGGGATACATCAACTTGCACACACTCCCACACAGAGATGGAATGGAAACTCCATCAAAGGCACACACTATCAGTGAGTGTACACACTCTCACAACACATACTGTATAAAGGTGCAAACTCTTAGTACAGAAACTAACTTAATGCACACTTAGAGGCCAGCCAGGTCACCCGTGATACAAGTCAGTAATTGACGTCCATTCATGTCTGAGGACGTCAGGAGATGATGTGGAAACTGGCTACTAGGGGCAACAGTGAGCACTGTTACCTTCAAGTAGGTTTTGGTTTTGCTAGGGCGTTGTGGACGGGGATGCCTCTAATTCGAAGGTTGCAAGTTTGAGTCCAGCGATAGAAATTTGTTTTTGAGATTTTTGTTTTAAGCCTATCCCAAACCTTCATCCTTACCTTAACCATTCAGAGTTAATGCCTAACCTTAACAATTCTGAGTTAATGCCTAAACTTAACCTTAAACACTTCAACATTTGATGTTTGCAACAACTTTGAAATTCTGCATTTTTGAAACATGGATGATTATTTAATTCTGACGTGAGACTGTGAGAGCTAGTTGCACATGCACAGCTGTGATAATGTACACATCACAGACATGCTCCATCATTTCACGGAGCAAATAAATAGATACTGTGAACATAATGTAAATACATGATGTAAAAACATATGCACACTGAATCATAATAACAGAACTCCACATTTTTGTCATAAATAGTTTCAGACAAATAGTACTCGTAACATGCAGACAAACAAGCTCGCAAACCTTCACACACATGTACACATACTTGGACTGGGCAATATATATATATATACAGTGCCTTGCGAAAGTATTCAGCCCCCTTGAACTTTGCGACCTTTTGCCACATTTCAGGCTTCAAACATAAAGATATAAAACTGGATTTTTTTTGTGAAGAATCAACAACAAGTGGGACACAATCATGAAGTGGAACGACATTTATTGGAAATTTCAAACAAATCAAAAACTGAAAGATTGTGCGTGCAAAATTATTCAGCCCCCTTAAGTTAATACTTTGTAGCGCCACCTTTTGCTGCGATTACAGCTGTAAGTCGCTTGGGGTATGTCTCTATCATTTTTGCACATCGAGAGACATTCCTTCTTGCAAAACAGCTCGAGCTCAGTGAGGTTGGATGGAGAGCATTTGTGAACAGCAGTTTTCAGTTCTTTCCACAGATTCTCGATTGGACTCAGGTCTGGACTTTGACTTGGCCATTCTAACACCTGGATATGTTTATTTTTGAACCATTCCATTGTAGATTTTGCTTTATGTTTTGGATCATTGTCTTGTTGGAAGACAAATCTCCAACCCAGTCTCAGGTCTTTTGCAGACTCCATCAGGTTTTCTTCCAGAATGGTCCTGTATTTGGCTCCATCCATCTTCCCATCAATTTTAACCATCTTCCCTGTCCCTGCTGAAGAAAAGAAGGCCCAAACCATGATGCTGCCACCACCATGTTTGACAGTGGGGATGATGTGTTCAGGGTGATGGGCTGTGTTGCTTTTACGCCAAACATAACGTTTTGCATTGTTGCCAAAAAGTTCAATTTTGGTTTCATCTGACCAGAGCACCTTCTTCCACATGTTTGGTGTGTCTCCCAGGTGGCTTGTGGCAAAATTTAAACTACACTTTTTATGGATATCTTTAAGAAATGGCTTTCTTCTTGCCACTCTTCCATAAAGGCCAGATTTGTGCAATATACGACTGATTGTTGTCCTATGGACAGAGTCTCCCACCTCAGCTGTAGATCTCTGCAGTTCATCCAGAGTGATCATGGGCCTCTTGGCTGCATCTCTGATCAGTCTTCTCCTTGTATGAGCTGAAAGTTTAGAGGGACGGCCAGGTCTTGGTAGATTTGCAGTGGTCTGATACTCCTTCCATTTCAATATTATCGCTTGCACAGTGCTCCTTGGGATGTTTAAAGCTCGGGAAATCTTTTTGTATCCAAATCCGGCTTTAAACTTCTTCACAACAGTATCTCGGACCTGCCTGGTGTGTTCCTTGTTCTTCATGATGCTCTCTGCGCTTTTAACGGACCTCTGAGACTATCAAAGTGCAGGTGCATTTATACGGAGACTTGATTACACACAGGTGGATTGTATTTATCATCATTAGTCATTTAGGTCAACATTGGATCATTCAGAGATCCTCACTGAACTTCTGGAGAGAGTTTGCTGCACTGAAAGTAAAGGGGCTGAATAATTTTACACGCCCAATTTTTCAGTTTTTGATTTGTTCAAAAAGTTTGAAATATCCAATAAATGTCGTTCCACTTCATGATTGTGTCCCACTTGTTGTTGATTCTTCACAAAAAATACAGTTTTATATCTTTATGTTTGAAGCCTGAAATGTGGCAAAAGGTCGCAAAGTTCAAGGGGGCCGAATACTTTCGCGAGGCACTGTATATATCGAATGAATCGCAATAGTATTTTTTTCTTTTCATTTAGCATTCATGTTGTTCTCATGTTGTCTTTTTGGTCTCATCTCCTTCGCTCCTTCTGTGCTGTGTGCAATGACTGTAGGCTATGTGCACCTTCCCACTTACACACACATACCAAGCCCTTTCTTCCGCCACTCACAACAACAAAGATCACTTTTTCCTGCGTGACATGCGGTTTTCAGCTCACTATTTGCATGTGAGGTTTGGTCCAACAGAATTGGTCACCTGGACACCGAAACACATTGAGACGTTATTTTACTGTAATAGAGGAGAAGTTAACCTCTCTGGTGATACCCATTTTATATCTCAACTCTTCCAATTGATTGCAGAGCAGACACTACTAAAGCGGAAGTATCAATAAACATGGATATTTAGCTGCATTAGCAGCATTTTTGCCAAAGATTGTTATACTAGCTGTCTAGTCTGTGTTTTATAAATGTTCAATAAGCGTAAAACACAATTATATAAGGAATTTGTACCTCCTCATTCTGAGTGATAAGGTAGACCACTTGATTTCAACATCATAACAGAGTGGACAGGCTAGTATGCTGTTCAAACAGTTGGAGACAGTCAGTTGGAGACAGTCAGTTGGAGACAGTCAGTTGGAGAAGGGTGTATTCATATCAATCCAACTGTTCTACCTTGTTAGTTAGCAAATAGCTCCAAGTTGGCTAAACTTGAAATATAAATATTAGCTAGCTACTGACTAGCACGTGAGCTTGTGCTTGATAGATAGTTTATTAGACCTGTGTTAATTTGACATGTTCTGTAATATTATCAATTGTGTCAAATGTGTATAAATCTTGAGACAATAGAATAGAATCATGGTGGCAACTCGTGGCTGCCGCTGCATGTGGTGAACTGAGCTCTAACGCTAGTCGACTCGCCATGGCCATTGAATGCTCTGGCAGTGGCTGCATGATGTCAGTCAGTGGATTGGGCGGAACTATTTTTTGTAGCGTAGTGACATGGCAACAGTCAGAGGAGAGGTGGGGGATACGTTAATGTCAGAAGCTATCCGCACTCCCACGACCCAAAACAACCCTGTCGTTTTTCTCTGAAATGTTTGACTTTTTAGAGGAAATGTTCACAAATAAAATGTTGGGATCCGTTTTATAAGCACATTAACACACTCCAGATAGTGCGTTGCCAGGGCGTTGCCAGGGAATTGCCACACACCTCAGCGGCCTCATAAACGTCTGTTGTGTGTTAATGCTACAAGAAGTTAGTCATTATTAGTGAATGGGAATTATGCATGGTTCTGGTTAAACTTGTAAAAAAAATGTCATTGTCATAGACAGACTTGAAAGTCAGATTGGTGATTATTGCAAAAGAGTAGGATGAACTATTTAGATAAAATAAATACATTATTTGTGGAAGGCTTATATTTAGCCTCGGTATAATTTCATAACCACTGAATTCATTAGATTATTTCTGAGGGTCTGAAATTACGTGTATTTGCACTGTAATTGTACAACAAAACAAAATGTGAGAAAAACATATTTTTTTATCGAGATGTACTGTATATCGTGAATGGAGATATGATTTTAGGCCATTTCGCCCAGCCCTAACACATACAATACATTACCAAATGTATGTGGACACTTGCTCATTGACCATCTCATTCCAAAATCATAAGCATTAATATGGAGTTGGTCCCCCCTTTACTGCTATAACAGCCTCCACTCTTCTGGGAAGGCTTTCCACTAGACGTTGGAACTTTGCTGCGGGGATTTGCTTCCATTCCGCCACAAGAGCATTAGTGAGGTCGGGCACTGATGTTGGGCGATTAGGCCTGGCTTGTAGTCGGCATTCCAATTCATCCCAAAGGTGTTCAATAGGGTTGAAGTCAGGGCTCTGAGCAGGGCAGTCAAGTTCTTCCACACAGATCACTACAAATCAATTCTGTATGGACCTTGCTTTGTGCACGGGGGCATTGTCATGCTGAAACAGGAAATGGCCTTCCCCAAACTGCTGTCACAAAGTTGGAAGCACAGAATCGTCTAGAATGTCATTATAAGCGATAGTGTTAAGATTTCCCTTCACCGGAACTAAGGGGCCTAGCCCGAACCATGAAAAACAGCACCAGACCATTATTTCTCCTCTACCAAATATTTACAGTTGTCATTGTGAATTTGGGCAGGTAGCGTTATCCTGGTACCCGATAAACACATATTTGTCCGTCAGACTGCCAGATGGGGAAGCGTGATTCATCACTCCAGAGAATGTGTTTCCACTGCTCCGGAGTCCAATGGAGGCGAGCTTGTGTGGGGGTGCTAGGCCATGGAAATCCATTTCATGAAGCTCCCAACTAACAGTTATTGTGCTGACGTTGCTTCAAGAGGCAGTTCGGAACTTGGTAGTGAGCGATGCAACCGAGGACCGCGCTTCAGCACTCGGCAGTCCCGTTCCTTGAGCTTGTGTGGGCTACCACTTCTCAGCTGAGCCAATGTTGCTCCTAGATGTTTCCACTTCACAATTACAGCCCTTACAGTTGACAGGGGCAGCTCTAGCAGGGCAGAAATTTGACAAACTGTTGGAAAGGTAGCATCCTATGACCGTGCCATGTTGAAAGACTCTCAGGAAGTGTCACGATCGTCGTAGTGAGGAGACCAAAGTGCAGCGTGGTGTGAATACATACTTTTAATGAATGACGAAAAAACACAAAGTACACTAAACAAACAAACAAACAAACAAACAAACAAACAAACAAACAAACAAACAAACAAACAAACAAACAAACAAACAAACAAACAAACAAACAAACAAACACGACCGTGACCACTATCAACACTGCGTGCAAACATCACAACATCACAATAACCCACGAACCACAATACAAAACAGGCTACTTAAATATGGTTCCCAATCAGAGACAACGACAAACACCTGGCACTGATTGGGAAACATATCATGCCAAAACACATAGAAACAGACTAACTAGACATGCAACATAGAATGCCCACTCATACAACACCCTGTCCAAACAAAACATAGAAACAAACAATTCAAATAATGGTCAGAGTGTGACAGGATTTTACTGCCAATGTTTGTCTACGGAGATTGCATGGCTGTGTGCTCAATTTTATACACCTGTCAGCAACGGGTGTGGCTGAAATAGCCAAATCCACTAATTTGTCCATATACTTTAGTATATATAGTGTACAAACTGTAATATTGTACACACATGCTCAATCATACAGAGACAATTACACAAACACAAATATTATCTCACAACACACATGCAGATATACTCATGACACACACACGCAGTCACACACACTCAGACACACACACATTCAGACACTCAGACAGAGACAATAAGACAGGTGAAATGGTTTTGTATTCGTATAGACAGCAGATCTTCCACATGTGTGCAACAGACTGTATCTCATACCAGAGATTCCTCCTGAACTATAACGGTTTTAAAGACAGATAGTAAATCAACATAAAGCGATGATCTTACAGACATGCACATGTTCATATAGGGCACAAGAAATTAGTTTTTTTATACTTACATTTACTCACGAGGCAAGAGCTGGTGTATATTTAATACAATCAATGTGTAAGTTTAAATATGACAAATGAAAACAGAGAAAATCCTTGGGAAATGTCAAATTAGCTTGGGGAAATTTTGCACCAGCTTTTGTGCATATGTGTGAGACTGTTCACTTACATGTGTGACCAATATGTGTCTATTTGTGTGTGTGTGTGTGTGTGTGTGTGTGTGTGTGTGTGTGTGTGTGTGTGTGTGTGTGTGTGTGTGTGTGTGTGTGTGTGTGTGTGTGTGTGTGTGTGTGTGTGTGTGTGTGTGTGCATGCGTGCGTGTGTGTGCATCACCCAACTGTACTCAGCTTAATCCTAGGTGTTAAGGCTTGAAGCGTGTGGGGGTAAACATGCCCCAATCTGCGCCACATGGGAAGGCCCTAGCACTTTCACAGCCCTTCTGGAAATGTGCTGTGTGTGTTCAACAAGATCTCATGGTTTGACCAATTTGACTTCAGATTACGATGTTTGTCCACATTTCTCCAAACATGAAATTTCAAGGTGTTTTGGACACCCTGGGTTGCTTTTCATGCTGCAGCTGTACCACGGTTTGAACCACTGCTGTCACTGGTGCCTTATGACTGGTTAAGTTTAGACATTCATTCCAAATGGTTAAATTAAGGGATAAGATTTGGGAACAAAACAACAAGTGCCTATCAATGGGAATGAACACGCAACCCTCAGAGCTGGAGCTCGCAGCTCATCCCCCACCCTATCCACAACCCCCTTAGCCTACTTGATGGTAATAATGTTTTGAAAGCATCTTCCAACGTCCTGGGTACCTGGATGGACGTCTGATTTCGAAGTAGATCTTGAGCGACCTGGCTGGTGTGTGTGCGTGCATTTTCAAGGCCAAACAGTGCCACGGTAAATCAAAACAGGCCGTACATTGAGATGTGACTTCGCAGGAGTCAGCGGATCCCTGCAGCCGTTAACGCTACGGAATGTGTCCGGGTGTGTATGTGCGTGTATATATATATGTGTGTGTGTGTATATGTGTGTGCATATGTATGTGTGTGTGTGTGTATATATATGTGTGTATATTTTTAAAATCAAATCAAATTTGATTAGTCACATACACATGGTTATCAGATGTTAATGCGAGTGTAACAAAACACTTGTGCTTCTAGTTCCGACTATGCAGTAATATCTAACAAGCAATCTGACAAATTCACAACAACTACCTTAAAGAAATAAAACACAAAAACACAGACAGCCGAAACGAAATGACAAAAACAAACAATCCCACACAAAACAAGGGCGGGACAACCTACATTATATACAGATACTAACAAACTAACACACAGGTGAAAACAATCAGACAAAACCAACAGATAACCGAAAAGGGATCGGTAGTGGCTAATAGGACGGTGACGACGACCGCCGAGCACAGCCCGAACGGGCAGGAGAGCCAACCTCGGCGGAAGTCGTGACAGTACCCCCCCCTGACGCGCGGCTCCCGCAGCGCGCCACCACCGTCCTCGAGGACAACGCGGAGGACGAGGTGCTGGGCGATCAGGGTGGAGGCGGTGGAATTCTATCAGGAGAGAAGGGTCCAAAATGTCCCTCACCGGAACCCAGCATCTCTCCTCCGGGCCGTACCCCTCCCAGTCCACGAGGTACTGTAGGCCCCCCACCCAACGTCTAGAATCCAGAATGCCTCGAACAGTATACGCCGGGGGGCCATCGATGTCCAGAGGTGGTGGAGGGACCTCAGACTCCTCAACATCTTGCAGGGGACCAGCCACCACCGGCCTGAGGAGAGACACATGAAACGAGGGGTTAATACGGTAATACCTAGGAAGTTGTAACCTATAACACACCTCGTTTATTCTCCTCAGGACTTTGAACGGCCCCACACACTGCGGCCCCAGCTTCCGACAGGGCAGGCGGAGGGACAGGTTTCGGGTCGAGAGCCAGACCCTGTCCCCCGGTGCAAACAAGGGGGTCTCACTGCGGTGCTGGTCAGCGCTCCTCTTCTGCCGTTCTCCCGCTAACCGTAAATGAGTCCTGAACGGCTTTCCAGGTGTCCTTGGAGCGCTGTACCCATTCCTCCACCGCAGGAGCCTCGGTCTGACTCTGATGCCATGGAGCCAGGACCGGCTGGTAACCTAACACACACTCAAAAGGAGACAAGTTAGTAGAGGAGTGGCGTAAGGAGTTCTGGGCTAGTTCGGCCCATGGAACATACCTTGCCCACTCACCAGGCCGGTCCCGACAGTAGGACCGCAGAAACCTGCCCACATCCTGGTTAACGCGCTCCACCTGCCCATTACTCTCGGGGTGAAAACCTGAGGTTAAGCTAACCGAGACCCCCAGTCTCTCCATAAACGCCCTCCACACTCTGGACGTGAATTGGGGACCCCATTCAGAGACGATGTCCTCATGCACCCCATAGTGCCGGAAGACATGGGTAAACAAAGCCTCAGCAGTCTGCAGGGCCGTAGGAAGACCGGGCAACGGAATAAGACGACAGGACTTAGAAAACCGATCCACAACGACCAGGATCGTAGTACTTCCCTGGGACGGGGGAAGGTCGGTAAGAAAATCCACCGATAAATGTGTCCACGGCCGTTGTGGAACGGGGAGGGGTTGTAATTTCCCTCTAGGTAGGTGCCGAGGAGCCTTGCTCTGAGCACACACTGAGCAGGAGGAGACATAAAATCTCACGTCTTTAGCCAGTGTGGTCCACCAGTATTTCCCTCTCAGACTCTGCACTGTCCTCTTGATACCAGGATGACCCGAGGAGGGAAGAGTATGAGCCCACCTAATCAGATTGTCCCGGACCACCCTCGGCACGTACTTGGTCCCTACTGGACAGTTAGGAGGAGCCGGCTCTGACCGTGAGGCCCTCTCTATCTCAGCATCTACCTCCCATACCACCGGTGCCACAAGACATGACGGTGGAATGATGGGAGTTGGCTCTACTGACCGTTCCTCTGTATCATAGAGGCGAGACAGTGCGTCAGCTTTGGTGTTTTGGGAGCATGGCCGATATGTGAGGGTAAACTGGAACCTAGTAAAAAACATGGCCCATCTAGCCTGACGTGGATTTAGTCTCTTAGCTTCCCGGATGTACTCGAGATTACGATGGTCAGTCCAGATGAGAAAAGGGTATTTAGCCCCCTCAAGCCAATGTCTCCGCACCTTCAGAGCCTTGACTACAGCTAACAACTCCCGGTCCCCCACATCATAGTTTCGCTCCGCTGGGCTGAGTTTGCTCGAAAAGAAAGCACAGGGGCGGAGATTGGATGGCACGCCCGAGCGTTGGGACAGCACGGCTCCAACCCCAGCCTCGGACGCATCCACCTCCACTATGAACGCTAAAGAGGGATCCGGAAGCGCCAACACGGGCGCATTGGTGAACAGCTCCTTCAGACGACTGAAAGCCCTGCCCGCCTCTGCTGACCAGCGCAAGCGCACCGGTCCTCCCTTCAGCAGTGAGGTGATGGGAGCAGCCACCTGACCAAAACCCCGGATAAACCTCTGGTAGTAATTGGCAAACCCTAAAAACCGCTGCACTTCTTTCACCGTGGTCGGAGTCGGCCAATTACGCACGGCTGTAACGCGATCATCCTCCATTACCACCCGGGAGGTGGAAATATGATACCCCAGGAAGGAAACGGACTGTTTGAAAAACTCACATTTCTCCGCCTTGCAATACAGGTCATGCTCCAGTAGTCGCCCAAGTACCTTACGCACCAGAGACACATGCTCCGCGCATGTGGCAGAATAGATCAAGATGTCATCAATGTACACTACCACTCCCTGACCGAGCAGGTCTCGGAGAATCTCATCTACGAAGGATTGGAAAACGGCTGGAGCATTCTTCAAACCGTATGGCATGACGCGGTACTCATAATGACCAGAAGTAGTACTAAATGCGGTTTTCCACTCATCACCTCCCCGGATACATACCAGATTATACGCGCTCCTCAGGTCCAGTTTTGTGAAGAATTGCGCCCCGTGAAATGATTCCATTGCCATAGCGATGAGAGGTAGTGGGTAACTAAACCCCACTGTAATTGAATTTAGACCTCTATTATCAATACACGGATGCAGACCTCCATCCTTCTTCTTCACAAAAAAAGAAGCTTGAGGAAACGGGTGATATGGAGGGCTGAATGTACCCCTGTCCCAGCGATTCGGAAACATATGTTTCCATCGCAACTGTCTCCTCCTGGGACAATGGATAAACGTGACTCCTAGGAAGTGCAGCGTTTTCCAGAAGGTTTATCGCGCAGTCCTCTCGACGATGAGGTGGTCATTTGGTCGCCCTCCCTTTACTGAAGGCGATAGCCAAATCGGCATATTCAGAGGGAATGCTCACGGTGGAAACTTGGTCTGGACTCTCCACCGTACCCTGGTGATGCGTTCTACCCTCTGGAGAGCCTTGCGGTTGAGGGCGGTGCCATTTCCGTGCCAGGTGGTGATACAGCCCGACAGGATGCTCTCGAATGTGCATCTGTAAAGGTTTTTGCATGTTTCAGATGACAAGCCAAATTTCTTCAGCCTCCTGAGGTTGAAGAGGAGCTGTTCCGCATTCTTCACCATGCTGTCTGTGTGGGTGGACCATTTCAGTTTGTCCGTGAAGTGTACGCAGAGGAACTTAAAACTTTCCACATTCGCCACTGCTGTCCCTTCGATGTGGATAGGGGGGTGCTCCCTCTGCTGTTTCCTGAAGTCCACGATCATCTCCTTTGTTTTGTTGACGTTGAGTATGAGGTTATTTTCCTGACACCATACTCCAAGGGCCCATATTCCTTCCTGTAGGCTGTCTTGTCATTGTTGACAATCAGGCCTACTACTTTTGTGTCGTCTGCAAACTTGATGATTGAGTTGGAGGCGTGCATGGCCACGCAGTCATGGGTGAACAGGGAGTACAGGAGAGGGCTGAGAACGCACCCTTGTGGGGCCCCAGTGTTGAGGATCAGCGGGGTGGAGATGTTGTTTCCTACCTTTACCACCTGGGGGGTGGCCCGTCAGAAATTTCAGGACCCAGTTTCACAGGGTGGGGTCAAGACCCAGGGTCTCGAGCTTAAAGACGAGTTTGGAGGGTACTATTGTGTTAAATGCTGAGCTGAAGTCAATGAACAGCATTCTTATTCCTCTTGTCCAGATGGGATAGGGCAGTGTGCAGTGTGATGGCAATTGCAACATCTGTGGACCTATTGGGGTGGTAAGCAAATTGGAGTGGGTCTAGGGTATCAGGTAGAGGTGATATGATCATTGACAAGTCTTTCAAAGCACTTCATGATGACAGAAGTGAGTGCAATGGGGCGATAGTCATTTAGTTCAGTTACCTTAGGTTTCTTGGAAACAGGAACAATGGTGGCCATCTTGAAGCATGTGGACAACAGACTGGGATAGGGATTGGTTGAATATGTCCGTAAACACACCAGCCAGCTGGTCTGCAAATGCTCTGAGGATGCGGCTAGGGATGCTGTCTGGGCCGGTAGCCTTGCGAGGGTTAACACGTTTAAATGTTTTTCTCAGGTTGGCCACGGAAAAGGAGAGCCCACAGGTTTTGGTAGATGGCCGTGTCAGTGGCACTGTATTGTTCTCAAAGTGAGCAAAGAAGTTGTTTAATTTGTCTAGGAGCAAGATGTTGATGTCCGCGATGGGGCTGGTTTTCTTTTTGTAATCCGTAATTGACTGTAGACCCTGCCACATACGTCTCGTATTTGAGCCGTTGAATTGTGACTCTACTTTGTCTCTATACTGACGTTTTTCTTGTTTGATTGCCTTGCGGAGGGAATAGCTGCACTGTTAGTATCCGGTCATGTTTAAAAAAAAAACTGTGGTTCGTGCTTACTGTTTTACGCGAAAGCTGCCATTAATCCACGGTTTCTGGTTAGGGAAGGTTTTAATAGTCACAGAGGGTACAACTTCTGCGATGCACTTGCTAGTATCCTTACTCACCGAGTCAGCGTATACATCAATGTTGTTGTCTGAGGCTATCCGGAACATATCCCAGGCCACGTGATCGAAGCGATCTTGAAGTGCGGAATCCTTTGGTCAGACCAGCGTTGGATAGACCTGAGCATGGGCGTTTCCTGTTTTAGTTTCTGCCTCTAGGCTGGGAGCAACAAAATGGAGTCATGGTCAGATGGCGGGGGAGGGCTTTGTATCCATTCCGGAAGTTCGAGTAGCAATGATCCAGAATGCTACCAGCTACCATATTGGTAACAGCTAATAACTCTACCGATAACCGATATTCAATTAATATGATGAAAAAAAAGAAATCTCATTCTTATCTGAAAACATGCGGCCATAATCATAATGTGTTATAATTGTCACATTGTATGAAATCAACATTTAAAGCATAGCTATTGGAAAAATGCCCTTTTGGGTGGCAATTTATGAAAATTCAGCAAAAAGATGTCTTCTTAATTAATTATGTTGTATAACACTATATTGGCAGATAGTATATATCGGTGTCAGTACGTTAAAAAAAACTAAGGGGCCGGGCTCTAGCCACGCGTGTGTGTGTCAGTGTGTCTCTGTGTGTGTGTGGCTGATGTTCACTTTTCTCCTTCCACTAAAATTAGTTGCTTAATGTGCACATTCAATCATCATTATACTGTATCTTTAGACCCCATATACAGTCGTTTAGTCTGGCTCTTTGATAAGCCCGGCTGTGTGCTTTTTACTGAGCATGTATGGGATCTATTTAGTGAGAGAGAAAATGCTGGTCAGCTTTATTTAAAATCAATGCTACAGATCTTATTCTTCTGATCTTAGTCTTAGTCTTATCTTCGAGCAAAACTGAATTAAATTATTGTTAAACTTGATACTTGACTACTTGATTAAAACGCTTTAGAAACACAATTTTAAACCTTAAAATCTTCTTGCACTACCAGTATCTTTAAATCCATGCTAAGCTTTGTGCCCGCATTAGAGCATTAGAGCGGACAAGGGAGCTATTTTGTGCCTATCACTCAGTCAACACCTATCTCATAAATACAGGTGATTAATTTTTGCAGGCGAAACCCATAGTAAACCTCACACTAGAATATGTGTGTGTGTGTTTGTTGTTTCTGTGTGTTCAAACGCGCATGTGTGTGCATGCTTGTATAATTATTTGAGTTTGTGTGCATCTGCCTATCTGTGTTCCTCTGTGTTTGTGTATTTACGTGCCTATGCAGGCAGGTGTGTGTGTGTCTGGCAAGAAACCTCTCTACAGAGGGCTTTTGTTCAAGCATCTCCCATGGTTCTAATTAGCAAAAACTATTGGAGAGAGAGAGAGAGAGAGAGAGAGAGAGAGAGAGAGAGAGAGAGAGAGAGAGAGAGAGAGAGAGAGAGAGAGAGAGAGAGAGAGAGAGAGAGAGCAAGAGAGAGAGAGCGAGAGAGAGCGAGAGAGAGAGAGCGAGAGAGAGAGATAGAGAGAGCGAGAGAGAGAGAGAGAGAGAGAGAGAGAGAGAGAGAGAGAGAGAAGAAGACACAGGAAGAAAATTGGGAGGAAGACCAACAGAGATTGACTGAATAAATACATGAACTTATGGCAGGACATGAAAGAAGAATGATCCCTCAGACTGGACATAACATGTAAACCAAATGTAAGACTTTTTTTACTCCCATCATCCACCCTCAGTTTTCCAATCACATATAATTCACTCCACAATACAACCTGCATCACTCACACAGTCCCTCTTGACCCCACAGTTTCAAGATCAAATCCCATTTTATTGGTAGTGTACACATGTTATCACAGGTACAGTGAAATGTGGATGTTTCTAGCTCCAACAGTGCAGTAATACCTAACAATAAAAAAACAATACACGCAAAAAAATACAAAATTAAAATAATAAATGAGTAAATATCAGAACGAGCAATGTCAGATTCCGGAATATAAATATACATGTATATGATGGTGTGTATAGAGAGTATGGACAGTAGATGAATAGAATAGGTGTGTACAGCAGTAGTTATATAGGATGAGCATTGACTAGAATACAGTATATACATATGAAGTGTGTACAACAGTATGTAAACATTATTAAAGTGACTATGACTATGAACATAGGTCAGCAGTCTCTAAGGTGCAGGGTATAGTACCAGGTGGTAGCCGGCTAGTAACAGTGACTAATAAGTTCAGGGCAGGGTACTTGTTGAAGGCCGGCTAGTGGTGACTATTTGTGACCTGTTTCAGGAAAACTTGGCATATGTCAGGAGAGCCAACAATTATTATTATTATTATTATTAATCCTGCATTATAATTATATAAACCCCCTTAGATATTCTCACAGAACTGATTTGCCCTAACAAAATAATGCCGCTTAGATATTAATTTATCATCCTCCAATCCTCTAATTCAATTAGATCTACAGAACAGGCATTTTATTGATCTGCAAGTACTTTAATTTAGAAGCCTCCCTTAATGAGTTTCAAGAGGCGTGTCATACCAATTATTTTAGCATTATTCACTCATTAATGGATTTGGATCAAAATAAATAAGTACCAACATTCTTTCTGATAGTCTTTAATACATAAATGTCTTTTGGTTACAATGAAGAATGTAAACAACATAAATCAAATAAATCCTATTCATAATGAGTAATCAGATGCGTGTTGCAAGCTTGATATTTTTTTACTTGCTATATTACGTATTGGTTCGCTAAAAATATAACTTTTACATTACCATGTACGTATTTGCTTAGGGTTTAAAAGGGCCTATTTCTAAAATGAAAATGAATTCGGAGGGCAGAAATGAGAAATGACCTAATCAATTGGAACCTTTATCAAGTGGAAGGGGGAAAAGTAAGGAACTTGTCTGTCAGCCCTGCACTAAAGACGAAATAGGTTAAAGAAAATTGTGATAAATAAAAATATATATATATATATCAGTTTAATTTAAGGTCCAAAAAACGTCTGTGCCATATAGATTGCAAAATAGTTGGGAAGAGATTTTCGATGTACTGATTCCATGGCACATGGTTTATGAATTGACACGCACATTTCCATTCCTCCTGAAAGCCCTATAGTCAAAACAGTCTAATGCATTCTCTCCATTGCCAACACACACTTTAAACATTTGGATAATAAAGTATTAAAGGCATTGGTTAATTTGAATACTGAGAGTCAAAATTGGAACTCCACCCCAAACGTTTGGACTTTTAAACATTCCCAGAAGGCATGGGTTATTATAACCTACTGCAGGCCTAAAACCTATGGGTGTAAACAACATTTCCATGATGGGCTATTCCTCCTTTAAAAGTTGCATCATACTGCGGCACACCTTGCATGCTGCTGCAGCATTTTGTGGCATGTCATTTAATTCTCAGTCATTTCTTCTGTTACTGCAAGTTATTGCTAGTTTGACCACCAGAGGGCATCTTTGAGAAGCGCTTGATAGTATTCCGTATTGGCATTACCAGATTTTTTTTTTTTTTTTGCAATAACAAAGTATGTTGGATTGATTTTAAGAAATTTGGCTTAATTATTTTGATTAATACTATGGTGTTTCTTTTCAGAGAAAAACAAAAAACAAAACTCTCAGGATTTCCATTAGGATCGAATGGAAAATATGGCGATGTACAACATGATGGTTGGGAATAGACTACAGGATCGGAGGATTCTAAATTGTTTTCCTTCATTAGACAACTTTGTTCTAATATTTCTGTAAATCAGTGATATTTATTCCCATATTAATTCGTTATGGATCCATAACTAAATCAACATCTGCATTTTGAAAGAGTATCTTTTCTAAATATTTTATTAATATTTATTAGTCTACTGTGCAGTCTACAATACATACTGTATTAAACATGGGAAAGTGCCTTAATTCCTTACATAAGGGAGAGCAGGCCATGTCTATACTACAGAATGCAGGGCACGCGGGAGATCGGTGTTTTTTAAAATAGTTGTGATGTCTTCACTATTATTCTACAATGTAGAAAATAGTAAAAATAAAGAACAATCTTGGAATGAGGTGGTGTGTCCAAACTTTTGACTGGTAATGTTACTTGCTTAATTAATTAGATTAATATTATGGTGTTAACATTCCATGAAAAATGAAAAACCCTCTGGGTTTCAATTAGGATGGAACAGAACATATGTCGCTATACAACGTGGCGCTCATAAATTCAGAGCAATGTCTGATTGTCAGTTTGTAAATTCAGACCGTGGAGCGCACAATGAAAGTTTGGGCCGAGGAGTAGGGTTGATTTGATCGTTCTGGCCTTACAACAGCAGTCAAGCACCCAAGCTAATGTTGGCTAGCTTGCTAGCTACTTCCAGACACAAATGAGACCACTCTGACCAATTTACTCATCCTAGCTGAGCTGGTAAGGCAGTTTTGAAATTATGTTTTTTTTCCTGACGTTTACTGACACTGGCCATATTCAACAGTTGTTGAGCGCTCGTAAATGAATTATTCTGTGCTCTGGTACACTCAGACGAGAATGCTCTGAAATCTGTGTTGATAGTAGGCTGGACACATGACAATTTTTTAAACAGTATTTTCTGATAAAAACTAGTTCATTGCATCCACCGTGGAGTCCAGTTTCATAATGTGACCATATTTCCCAGCTGCTTACCATCATTTTGACATCATCGCGAAAAAACAGGTCTTATTTTAGTGCATTTTCACCTTCCCAGCTCCTATTAGTTCTATTGAGCACCATGGCACCAACTCGCCTTCTGAAAGTTCTATTTCCAGCTTATTGTTCAACGCCACAATGCCTGCTTCACTATTGTTGGCAATGAGAGCTGCTCACGTTGTTTTACAGTCAAAATGTAAACAACAAAAAAATTATATTGGAACTCTGTGGTCTTCCAATTGTTTCCTATGGGGGAAATATGGGCATGTCTGTCTATTTTGCCAAATATTTCACGATGTGTATATTTAGATTTATTTCAAGTCAGATGCCATTTTAATCATGAGAATCTCCTCTTTGTAATTGTGTAAGTCTGGGCAGCGAGCTCGTTTATTAATCGATCGCAAGACCAGAAATAGTTATTTTTTTATTTTTCCCTACTTTCACATTGCGCAGACATAAACACAGTTGACACCATCGAGGTGCGGATGTTAACTTTCTACACAAGTTTTTTTTTTCCAGTTTTGTCCTACGAACAGATTGTAGTTGTAAAGCTCCGGGTGTCATGGGTGAGAAGTCAAGGAGACAGAGTTCAATGCTGTGCGTCTTTTAATAGCACCAATGCACCACAGGGTGCTCACAAAAGTTACGTTCCCAAAACACAGGGAATCAAAAAATACAATACACGACCAGGCACTAACACGTACCTTTACAACAGAGCCGAAGGTTACAATGAAATAATCCCACACAACAACCAGGCGGGCCGGCTGACTAATAAAGACAAACTAATTAACATAAACAGGTGCTACCACTAAACATACAAGGAGGGGGAGGAAAAACAATCAGTGGCAGCTAATAGGCCGGTGACGACGACCGCCGAGCTCCACCCGCCCGGGAAGGGGAAACACCCTCGATCGAACTCCTGACAGTACCCCCCCCCCCTGACGCGCGGCTCCTGCAGCGCGCCGACACCGGCCTCGAGGTCGCCCCGGAAGACGAGGTGCAGGGCGATCCGGATGGAGGCGATGGAAATCCCTCAACATGGATGGATCCAAGATGTCCCTCACTGGTACCCAGCACCTCTCCTCCGGACCGTACCCCTCCCAGTCCACGAGGTACTGCAGGCCCCTCACCCGGCGTCTCGAGTCCAGAATGGCCCGGATCGTGTACGCCGGGGACCCCTTCATGTCCAGGGGGGGGGGGACCTCCGGCACCTCACTGTCCTGCAGGGGACCAGCTACCACCGGCCTGAGGAGAGACACATGAAATGAGGGGTTAATATGATAATAGGAAGGGAGTTGTAATCGATAACACACCTCGTTTATTCTCCTCAGGACTTTAAAGGGCCCTACACACTGCGGACCCAGCTTCCGGCAGGGCAAGCGGAGAGGTAGGTTTTGGGTCGAGAGCCAGACCCTGTCCCCCGGTACAAACACGGGGGCCTCACTGCGGTGGCGGTCAGCGCTCCTCTTCTGCCGTCCACTCGCTTGTCGTAGAGAATCCTGGACGGCCCTCCAGGTCTCCTTGGAGCGCTGTACCCATTCCTCCACCGCAGGAGCCTCGGTCTGGCTCGGATGCCATGGTGCCAGGACCGGCTGGTACCCCAACACACACTGAAAAGGGGACACGTTAGTAGAGGAGTGGCGTAATGAGTTCTGAGCCATCTCAGCCCAGGGAATGTATCGTGCCCACTCCCCTGACCGATCCTGGCAATACGACTTCAGAAACCTACCCACCTCCTGGTTCATTCTCTCCACCTGCCCATTACTCTCGGGGTGATAACCGGAGGTCAGGCTGACAGAGACCCCCAAACGTTCCATGAACGCTCTCCATACCCGAGACATGAATTGGGGGCCCCGATCAGAAACGATGTCCTCCGGCACCCCGTAGTGCCGAAAGACATGGGTGAATAATGCCTCCGCAGTCTGTAGGGCTGTAGGGACACCGGGCAATGGGAGGAGACGGAATGACTTAGAGAACCGATCCACAATCACTAGAACCGTGGTGTTCCCCTGAGACGGCGGAAGATCGGTCAGGAAATCTATGGACAGATGCGACCATGGCCGCTGTGGAACGGAAAGGGGTTGTAGCTTCCCGCTAGGAAGGTGCATAGGAGCCTTACTCTGAGCGCACACTGAACAGGAGGAGACATAACCCTTAACCTGTTAAGACTCTAGGGGCAGTATTTAATTTTTGGATAAAAAGACGTGCCCGTTTTAAGCGCAATATTTTGTCACGAAAAGATGCTCGACTATGCTTGGAATTGATAGTTTTGGAAAGAAGACACTCTGACGTTTCCAGAACTGCAAAGATTTTCACTGTGAGTGCCATAGAACAAAATCTACAGGCAAAACCAAGATGTTTGAGTGACCAGGAAATCAACAGGATTTCTGGAGGCACGTTTTCCATGATCTCCTTATATGGCTGTGAATGCGACAGGAATGAACGGACACTTCCTATCGTTTCCCCCAGGTGTCTGCAGCATTGTGACGTATTTGTAGGCATATCATTGGAAGATTGACCATAAGAGCCTACAATTACCAAGTGTCCCGCACGGTGTCTGCGTGGAAATTGGTGCGCAAAAGTCAGGTACCAGTATTTTTCCATCCGAATCAGAGAAGAATGCACGCTTCCAGGGAAGGCATTTCAATGAAGAGATATATGACAAAACACCTTGAGGATTGATTCAAACAACGTTTTCCATGTTTCAGTCGATATTATGGAGTTAATTCAGAAAAAAGTTTGACGTTTAGGTGACTGAATTTTCGGTTAGTTTCGGTAGCCAAATGCATAGTAACAAAACGGAACGTTGTGTCCTACACAAGCATCTTTCAGGAAAAACTGGACATCTGCTATGTAACTGAGAGTCTCCTCATTGAAACATCTGAAGTTCTTCAAAGGTAAATTATTTTATTTGATCCCTTTGCTGGTTTTTGTGAATGTTGCGTGCTAAATGCTAACGCTAAATGCTAAGCTAGCTATCACCACTCTTACACAAATTATTGATTTTCTCTGGTTCTAAAGCATATTTTGAAAATCTGAGACGACAGGATTGTTAAGAAAAGGATAAGCTTGAGGACAGGCATATTTATTTCATTTCATTTGCAATTTTCAGAAATCGCTAATTTTGCGTTATGGTAATGAGCTTGAGGCTGTAGTCACGATCCCGGATCCGGGATGGGGCGGCCTAAGAGGTTTTAATGTCCTTAGCCAACGTAGGCCACCAATACCTCCCCTGAAGGCTCCCCACTGTCCTCGTCACTCCAGGGTGACCCGAGGAGGGTAGGACATGAGCCCACCGAATAAGTTTGTCCCGAACACCAAGCGGCATGTACCTTCGCCCCGCTGGACACTGGGGAGGCACGGGTTCAGACCGTAACGCCCGATCGATGTCCGAGTCCACCTCCCATACCACTGGGGCTACCAGCTTTGAAGCGGGAAGGATGGGAGTAGGTTCGGTGGACCCATCCTCCGTGTCGTAAAGGCGGGACAGTGCGTCAGCCTTCACGTTCTGGGAGCCCGGTCTATAAGACAAAGTAAACCGGAAACGGGTGAAGAACATGGCCCACCTTGCCTGACGTTAAGGGTTAAGTCTCCTCGCTGCCCGAATATACTCCAGATTCTGGTGGTCAGTCCAGATGAGAAAAGGGTGCTTAGCCCCCTCAAGCCAGTGTCTCCACACCTTCAGAGCTCTAACCACCGCTAGCAACTCCCGGTCGCCCACATCATAGTTACGCTCCGCTGGGCTGAGCTTCCTTGAGAAGAAAGCGCAGGGGCGGAGTTTTGGTGGCGTACCCGAGCGCTGTGATAGCACGACACCCACCCCAGCCTTGGATGCGTCCACCTCCACTATGAATGCTAGAGAGGGGTCCGGATGCGCCAACACGGGCGCATCAGTGAACAGCACCTTCAACTTGTTGAATGCTCCGTCCGCCTCTGCTAACCACTGCAACCGCACCGGCCCCCCCCTTCAGCAGTGAGGTAATGGGAGCCGCTATCTGGCCAAAACCCCGGATAAACCTCCGGTAGTAGTTGGCAAAACCCCAAAACCGCTGCACCTCCTTTACCGTGGTCGGAGTCGGCCAATTACGCACGGCCCTAATGCGGTCACCCTCCATCACTACCCCCGAGGTGGAAATGCGATATCCCAGAAAAGAGACGGCTCGTTTAGAGAACACGCATTTCTCAGCCTTGACGTATAGGTCATGCTCCAGCAGTCTACCAAGCACCTTGCGCACCAAAGACACATGCGCGGTGTGAGTGGCCGAGTAGATCAGAATGTCATCGATATAAACAACCACTCCCTGCCCGCACAGGTCCCTGAGAATCTCGTCTACAAAAGATTGAAAAACGGCTGTAGCATTTTTTAACCCATACGGCATGACGAGGTATTCATAGTGGCCGGATGTAGTACTAAATGCGGTTTTCCACTCGTCTCCCTTCCAAATACGCACCAGACTATACGCGCTCCTGAGATCCAGTTTTGTGAAGAACTGCGCTCTGTGGAACGATTCCACCGCCGTAGCGATGAGAGGTAGAGGGTAACTATACCCCACTGTGATGGCGTTTAGACCTCTATAATCGATACACGGACGCAAACCTCCCTCCTTTTTCCTCACAAAAAAGAAACTCGAGGTGACGGGTGAATTGGAGGGCCGATTGTACCCCTGTCCCAGCGACTCCGTGACATATGTCTCCATTGCCAACGTCTCCTCCTGGGACAGCGGGTACACGTGACTCTTGGGAAGCGCAGCGTCTACCTGGAGATCTATCTTACAATCCCTTCCCGGTCGATAAGGTGGTAATTTAGTCGCTTTCACTTTACTGAAACCGATTGCCAGATCGGCATACTCGGGGGGATTGCACACCGTGGAACCCTGGTCTGGACTCTCCACCGACGTGGCACCGATGGAAACTCCTAAACACCTTCCAGAACACTCCTCTGACCACTCCTGGAGAACCCCCTGTCTCCACGAAATATTAGGATTGTGCCGGGCCAGCCAGGGAGTCCCCAGCACCACTGGAAACGCAGGCGAATCAATAATAAAGAAACTGATACGCTCCCTATGATTCCCCTGCGTCACCATGTCCAGTGGGACCGTGGTCTCCCTGACCATCCCTGACCCTAATGGCCGGCTATCTAGGGAGTGCACGGGGAAAGGAGAATCTATCGGCACCAGCGGAACCCCTAACTTAAGGGCGAGTCCGCGATCCATAAAGTTCCCAGCACGCCTGAATCGACTAGCGCCCTATGCTGGGAAGAGGGGAACAAGTGAAGGAAAAAGGTTAAGACAATCATGTGGCCAACAAGGGGTTCTGGGTGAGTTTGATGCTGACTCACCTGGGGTGACCGAGAAGTGTTCCGCCTGCCATCTCTACTCCCAGACGGACCCCCCCAGCACCGATCAGACGTGTGTCCTCTCCGACCACAGTTGGTGCAGGGAAGGCCTCCTCCTCCGGTACCCCTCGGCGCAGCCCCTCCCAACTCCATTGGAATGGGAGCGGAGGGGCTGGGTGGTGGAACGCACAGAACCCTCTCTGAACGCCCGCGGGCAGCCAGCAGATTATCCAGTCGAATGGACATGTCAATCAGTTGATCCAGTGACAGAGTGGTGTCCCAACACGCTAGCTCCCGGCGGACGTCCTCTTGGAGACTACACCTGTAGTGGTCCGTAAGGGCCCTGTGGTTCCACCCAGATCCGGCTGCCAAGGTCCAGAACTCCAGCGCGTAATCCTGGGCGCTCCTCTTCTCCTGCCTGAGATGAAATAGTCGTTCTCCCACCGCTCGGCCGTCTAGAGGGTGATCAAACACGGCACGGAAGCGGCAGGAAAACTCTGTGTAATGCTCCCGCGCTGAGTCTGGGCCATTCCAGACTGCGTTCGCCCACTCCAGAGCACGACCCGTGAGCCAGGAGATGAGGACACTCATCCTCTCTGCTCCTGAGGGAGTGGGTCTGATGGTGGCCAGGTATAGCTCCAGCTGAAGCAAAAACCCCTGGCAACCCGCTGCCGCTCCATCATAAGCCCTCGGTAGCGTCAAACGGAGGGTGCTGGAGTCGGGAGATGGGGAGTCCGGAACCGTGGGTCCCGAAGGTTGAGAGAGGAGACCCTTCCTCTGCCATCTGTCCATTCTCTCCAACACTTGATCCATCGCGGATCTGATCCGATGGAGGACGGTGGTGTGGTGGAGAACCCGTTCCTCCATCGATGGGAGAGGGTTGGCTGCTGCTCCTGCTGACTCCATTCGATTTTTAGGTGCGGGATTCTGTAAAGCTCCGGGTGTCGTGGGTGTGAAGTCAAATGCAGGAGACAGAGTTCAATGCTGTGTGTCTTTTAATAGCACCAACGCACCACAGGGTGCTCACAAAAGTTATGTTCCCAAAACACAGGGAATCAAAAAATACAATGGAAAAATACACGACCAGGCACTAACACGTACCTTTACAACAGAGCCGAAGGTTACAATGAAATAATCTCGCACAACAATCAGGCGGGCCGGCTGACTAATAAAGACAAACTAATTAACATAAACAGGTGCTACCACTAAACATACAAGGAGGGGGAGGAAAAACAATCAGTGGCAGCTAATAGGCCGGTGACGACGACCGCCGAACTCCACCCGCCCGGGAAGGGGAAACACCCTCGGTCGAACTCGTGACAGTAGTGGTAAAATAAAAAGGGATACATTTTTTTGTGCCATTTTGGTGAAATGGAATTCTAAGCATTACTCCAGTCAAAACAGTTCAATTTTATTCACTTGCTATGGACTTGCGTGTTCCAGCTTAGCCAACGTTCTTAAGCTGTTTTTCAGCCTTGGAGGAATTTTGACTTGTTCTATTGTCCAGCCTATAGATAGCCAGAGCGAATTTACGAATGCACCTGAATGTCTATTTAGAACGCACAACGACTATACCATTTAGCTAAGCTAAGAATGACTGGAAAAATCAGGTCAATAAATGTTGGGTAGTTAGATAGCCTATAGTTAATATAATGGCAAGTTTGATGTATAACTACTAACGTTAGGTAGCCAGCTAACATACCGGTACATACTGCTGTAATGATATGCTATGTGGTTTTTAAGGACAGAGTAGCTAACAAATTGTCAGCCAACATAACGTGTAAGGTAACTTATTTCAAAAGTCATTACTTTATTACATTATTACACATCAACAACTGACACACACGAAGCATCGTTACCCATCAATCCACAAAAGCCGCAGCCCTTGCAGTGCAAGGGGAACAACTACTTCAAGATCTCAGAGTGAGTGACGTCACCGATTGAAATGGTATTAATGCGTACCCCACTAACTAGCTAGCCATTTCAGACCGGTTGCATAATTATTGATGTCCCAGGAGCAGCAGTGGTTAACACTGTTGAGGTGTATGATTGTAATACATACATGCACACACAGCATCATTCAAATAATGGAGTTTGATATGACTGAAAAATAACGTCTCAGAGATTCATACCAGAACTGCACCTTTATTTGCCAAGGAAGAGTAGGTGATCAGTGAATATAGTCAATGTACAGGCTACAATGTGAGAATCTCATGCGTGGAAATAACTGCAGTACATGTATATAGGACTTGCATCCTTGGCACAGTAAAGTTAGAATATTCTACTCTATGCATAGGCTTCATTAATGCCATTCAGACTTGAAGTTGATAAAACAACTATGATAGCTGAGGTTCTTAGATTGGCATACATATTAGTTCAGAACCTAATGTTTTAGAGTCCATACACAGATCGGCTACACACTGTAGCTCGCTACACATCCACAGGCATACAATTATTTTTATCCTCCACTACACAATAAGCAAGTAAATAATTAGCTAGCTATGTTGGCCAATAAAAAAAATAAAAGATTTAAGCTGCCAGTTGAGGACTTGCGTCTGTTTCTCAAACTAGACACTCTAATGTACTTGTCCTCTTGCTCAGTTGTGCACCGGGGCCACCCACTCCCCTTTCCATTCTGGTTAGAGCCAGAATAGATGCCTACCTTCACCACCTGGGGTCGGCCAATCAGGAAGTCCAGGACACAGTTGCACAGAGCAATTTTAAGACCCAGGGCCCTGAGTTTAGTGTTGAAGGCTGAGCTGTAGTCAATGAACAGAATTATTACACACAGTAGGTGTTCCTCCTGTCCAGATGGGATAGGACAGGATGCAGTGCGATGGGGATTGCTAAATCTTTGGATTTGTTGGGGTTGTATGCAAATTGTTATGGGTCTAGGGTGTCGGGTAAGGTGGAGGTGAAGTGATCCTTAACTACCTTCTCAAACCATTTCATGATGACAGAACTGGATGCTATGGAGCGATAGTGATTTAGTTCAGTTACCTTCACTTTCTTGGGTACAGGAACAATGATGGACATCTTGAAGCAAGTGGGGACAACAGACTGGGATATGGAGAGATTAAATATGTCTGTAAACAGCCAGCTGTTCAGCACATGCTCTGAGGACACAGCTTGGGATGCTGTCTGGGCTGGAAAACTTGCTAGGTTTAACATGCTTAAATGTCTTTCTCACGTCGGCCACGGGGAACGAGAGCCCACAGTCCTTGTGAGTGGTGCTGGTCCGTGTCGGCAGCACTGTGTTTTCAGTGGGCGAAGAAGATGTTTAGCATTTCCGGAAGTAAAGCGTCTGTGTCCACGACATGGCTGAATTTACTCTTATAATCCGTGATTGTCTGGAGTTCCTGCCACATACATCTTGTGTCTAAGCCATTAAATTGCAACTCCACTTTGTCACTGTACTGTTGTTTTGCCTGTTTGATTGCCGTACGGAGGGCATAGCTGGTCGAATTTGTACACGTCTATGTTCAGTTTTGCGTGAACGCTGCCATATATCCACAGTTAAGTTCTAGTGGGAACAACATCACCTATGCACTTCCTGATTCAGTCACCGAGTCAGTGTATATGTCAATACTATTCTCAGAGGCAACCCAGAACAATCGTCAACAGTGCCCGATGAGCGAGTAGCACAGGAGATGCTTTGATAAAACTTTGGTAGCGTTTTCCTCAGATTTCCTTTTGAGAGACATTGAGGTGTTGGCTTGGGGGGGAAGAGAATTCCATCTGGAATATAGATCGGGAGAACAAAAGGACTTGAGTTCCAGTACATTACCACAATCACACCATGAGCAGTTGATCATGAAACATACACCTCCAAGTTAGCAAGTAATATACTCGGAAGCGGTGGGTGGTATTCACGCCTCCTGAGTCTGACTAAAAGTCCAATCCTTATTCCCCTTCTCCAGCAACAGTGTCATGGAGCAGCTCCTGGGATGAATGGAATTGCCTCTGGGAGTTCAATCAAAGGATACTATTCAGGTAACTAGAATTTTTGGTCGAAATGATTGACCGCCGATCGAATATCCAAAAGTTATTTCCGGCTGTAGGTAATAATGCAAGAAATGTTCAGAGAAAAATATGCAAGAAATAACAAACAAAAAAAAGTTGGCTAGGAGCTAGAAACAGGGCGACCGTCTGTCGGTGCCATCTTCACAACCCATCATCACGCTCTTAACAAAAAAAATACTGACGAGTAAATAAATCCAGATTTTTTTGACTCACAAGGCATGGTTATTTTAAACCTCTCAAATAAACCACTGTTGAATCACAGTCTGGGGACCAGATCATTTCCCAAGGGCATCATCTGGTCGTGGCGTTTATGACACATACAGAACATACTGTTACTTAGTGCTGTCTGTCTGTCAGTGATCAAAGATGAGTCACACACAGGTTCTAAGCAGAGTGCCAGATTTACAGCTCCTGAGGATGATAAGGAGGGGATGCACTCCAAGAGAAATTCCAATATATCATTTATTGTAATAAAAAATCACAGCGTTAAACAAACAGAAACAAAAGACAATTGCCCCACGTTTCGGAGGGATGTCTTTGTCAAGAGCTTTGAATAAAAAATATATTTTTGATAAGGATGAGTGTGTCCCATCCTTATCAGAGCTTTGAGATAACTCTGGAAAGAAAAACACTATACAAATTGAATTTATTATTTTTATTATTATCATTCATTGGGTTCTCCTCAACTTTTTGTGGACAGCATCCTTTTAAGGCCAAGGCCTCTTCCCAAATGGCACCCCATTCCCTATATATTGCACTACTTTTGATCAGAGCTCTATGGGGCTTCCCAAGAATCACAGCTTCTACCTTCTCTCCTCCTAATCGGCTGGTCCATTACATGGCTCGTGGGGCACGATGATCATCCTCCCTTCTCGCTAATATCATCCCGGCAAATGTTCCCACATATTATATTACACCTTTCATTCACAGAGTCTAATGCCCTTGCTTTTCTACACAATCAACAATTGAATGCCTGTTTCTATGTGTTTCCACTTAAAAGTGTTTTTTTAATGAAGAATTCTAAATACTTCCAGGAGGGCCTAATGTGTTCCGTATTGTTCAAACTCCATAGCACTCTGACCTACTGCAGCGCTCCCAAATACCTTTTACCTGTCCATGACACTTCCCCTGTCACAGCCCTGGTCTGCATCTGGTGATAACATAAACTAGCAAACCCAGACCCATACCCTAGGCTTTTCTTAGGTTAACCCTGCAGACACACAACTTGCACATCCCCAAACCCCCCAAACATACACCCCAGGTCTGACTTGTTCTCGACCCAGACTCCAACCCAGACTCTGCCTATCCTAAGTTTTTAACCCCCAAACACTCACACCAAAAACAGCAAACACAGAACCAGAAATCAGTCCTGGATTTCTCCAAAACTCATAACAGCCAGACCCTTATACTCCAAACTTTGCTCAGACAAAACTCAGAAAGACTCCTGTACCTTGCTTCTTTTTACCCTTTTGTTCCCTGCCACTCAGTCGTCTACAAGCTTGTCCACTATGTAGCATGATGTAATAGAGAACCCATAATGCAAGTTAACATAATGGTGTCTTATCTCTTATCCAGGACCAGTGACCATTCAAACTCTATGACTTAGCCTCTGATGACTTAGACTTGAACTCCTTGACCATACGAGGCACAGCCGACATTAAAGCCAGAGAAAATGCTTATCAACAGGCCTTTCTCTTGGATAGTGATAAGAAGACCAATATCTCAATTTACCATAAACAAATGTATCATACAAAAAAGGCCAAACTCTGAGTGACATTTCAAATGTTTACTCAGCAAAGATGCACCAGCTGAATACATACAGCACAGTGTCCACTTATACTCTCAGTTCTCGCCCCCTCCCTTCCACAAAGATGCACTTCAGAACTTGTCCATCACCCAGGATTCTCCATGCTCCCCCATGCATATCACAGGACTTCTTATCAGTCAGGAGAGTTATTGGGTGTACACATTCCTACAGTACACTGCAGTCCACTAAATAATTATTTTCATACACAAGAGTTTAAACCTAACACTACTTTCAATCTCTAATGATATATAATAACAACCTATTAACACTAAGAGAGTATAAAGAGAGTATAATGATTTAAAACAGTAAAATAAAACAGCAATTTACAATCTACCAATAGTATGAGGACAATGTTCTGTGAACAACACTGAGAGAATAAAAACAACTTTAGAGTTATCCAATTCCAAACACACTGTCTGTGCACAGAAGTATGTTTGCCCTTGATGTTTAAACATCCTTAACAGGAAGTGGGTAAGAAGGTTAACATTTTGGTGAATGAATGAAGTACAGCTTGGCTTGGCAGGGGCAGAGGCAGACAGGCAGTCACTGAACACACAGGGTCATCATTCCTGAATCTACTCATTCCCAATGAGTCACACATCAGGCCTGGTCATGCCTCCAAAAGGGACATTGGTGGAACGGGATGTACTGGGAACCCAGAACATCTAAACCCCTGGGCAGCTATTCATTACTCAGACTGCATGGCAAGCTGACACACAAACACACAAACAGATGAAAATACTTGGCTACACTTGCACAAACACTGTTGGGCTGACACCACACACACAGACATATTTCAAGGGCAGTCGGCCTAACACAGGCATGGATGCGCACACACACACACACACACACACACACACACACACACACACACACACACACACACACACACACACACACACACACACACACACACACACACACACACACACACACACACACACACACACACACACACACACACACACACACACACACACACACAAATCTAAATGCAGACATGTTTACTTACACAGAACATGGTTGCCATGTTCTATGAACATAAGCTTCGTTTAGCTTCTTCAGGCTAGGGTCTATTTTTCTCCACTTCCTGTCTGACTGACGTGCCCAAAATAAACTGCCTGTTACTCAGGCCCAGAAGCCAGGATATGCATATTAATCAAATCAATCCAGAGAATCAAATCAAAGTTTATTTGTCACGTGCGCCGAATACATCAGGAACTTACAGTGAAATGCTTACTTACAGGCTCTAACCAATAGTGCAAAAAAGGTATTAGGTGAACAATAGCTAAGTAAAGAATTAAAACAACAGTAAAAATACAGGCTATATACAGTAGTGGGGCTATAAAAGTAGCGAGACTACATACAGACACTGGTAAGTCAGGCTGATTGAGGTAGTATGTACATGTAGATATGGTTCTGATGACCAGGTGGCGAATCGCATCTCTGCATGTCTGGCAGACATATCAGTGTGGATGACGGATCACCACCTCAAGCTGAACTTCGGCAAGACGGAGCTGCTCTTCCTCCCGGGGAAGGACTGCCCGTTCCATGATCTCGCCATCACGGTTGACAACTCCATTGTGTCCTCCTCCCAGAGCGCTAAGAACCTTGGCGTGATCCTGGACAACACCCTGTCGTTCTCAACTAACATCAAGGCGGTGGCCCGTTCCTGTAGGTTCATGCTCTACAACATCCGCAGAGCACGACCCTGCCTCACACAGGAAGCGGCGCAGGTCCTAATCCAGGCACTTGTCATCTCCCGTCTGGATTACTGCAACTCGCTGTTGGCTGGGCTCCCTGCCTGTGCCATTAAACCCCTACAACTCATCCAGAACGCCGCAGCCCGTCTAGTGTTCAACCTTCCCAAGTTCTCTCACGTCACCCCGCTCCTCCGCTCTCTCCACTGGCTTCCAGTTGAAGCTCGCATCCGCTACAAGACGGCACCTCAGTACCTCCAGGCTCTGATCAGGCCCTACACCCAAATAAGGGCACTGCGTTCATCCACCTCTGGCCTGCTCGCCTCCCTACCACTGAGGAAGTACAGTTCCCGCTCAGCCCAGTCAAAACTGTTCGCTGCTCTGGCTCCCCAATGGTGGAACAAACTCCCTCACGACGCCAGGACAGCGGAGTCAATCACCACCTTCCGGAGACACCTGAAACCCCACCTCTTTAAGGAATACTTAGGATAGGATAAAGTAATCCTTCTCACCCCCCCCTTAAAATATTTAGATGCACTATTGTAAAGTGGCTGTTCCACTGGATGTCATAAGGTGAATGCACCAATTTGTAAGTCGCTCTGGATAAGAGCGTCTGCTAAATGACTTAAATGTAAATGTAAATGTTAAAGTGACTATGCATATCTGATTAACAGAGAGTAGCAGTAGCGTAAAAGAGGGGTTGACGGGTGGTGGGTGGCAGGACACAATTCAGATAGTCCAGTTAGCCAATGTGCAGGAGCACTGGTTGGTCAGCCCAATTGAGGTGGTATGTACATGAATGTATAGTTAAAGTGACTATGCATATATGATAAACAGAGAGTAGCAGCAGTGTAAAAAGAGGGGTTGGGTGGGGGCACACAATATAAATAGCCATTTGATTACCTGTTCAGGAGTCTTATGGCTTGGGGGTAAAACTGGTCTCCCCCCCTCCCTTATGTGACCAGGTTTTCCAAAAACTCTGTGAAATATCTGCTCTGAATTAAGATTCAAAGATTTCTGCAGAAAGAATGGGGTGTCAGCTATGATATGACACCTTGACTTCGGAAAAAAATCTATTTTGTTTATTGAACTACAGTAAAGTGGATTTCACCTGGTAACAGAATTGTGGTAACAGAATTACATCGTGGGTCCCTGATCTGTACTACACAGAAATGTATAATTATGGATATGAATGTCATTCTCTTTATGGTGCATCCTAAATAGATACACAAAGGTAGACATATGCAATATCGACCTTTGCATATCTGGGTATTATTCTACACACTGGCTAATATTGTAATGAGCTCTGCCACCGAACAAGACCACATTAGGTTGTTCCGGACTAAATCTAAAAGTGCAGCACAGTACAGAGTACAGAGTACAGTAAAGTACAGTGCAGTACAGCACAGAGCAGTAGAGTAGAGTTCAGTACACTAGAGTTCAGTGCAGTAAAGCACATTATTGTACTCAACTCTAGTGTGCTCTACTGTGTACTCTATTGAACTCTACTCCACTCTATTCTACTCTACTGGTCAGTACAGTCAGGACCTCGGTACATTCTTAAAATATATCATTTATTTATTGATTGGAACTCAGTCAGAGTCTCGACTTACTGTTGACAGTTAGCATAGTACACAAGGTTTAATTTCGAAACTTGGTTGTGCATCAGCAGTTTTTATCTTGTTATATGTCACTCACTGACAGTCACTCAATTAGCCTTTAAAAAAAAACATTTTTAGATTGGTAAATTAGTCTAGTTAGTCTAGCCAGCTATCTAAACTTGTAGTAATCATGGCCACATTACCGACCCGAGAAGCAGGGCACGTGCCCAGGTGCTCTGACCTCCAGGGGGGCCCTAATTGATTTTGTTAGTCACTCTCACTCAGATATCATATTAACATGGTGCTTTGGAAAATACGAACCAAAGATTATGGCAGAGACTATTTAATTGTGTAATAGAAAAATAATTCACACAAGCAGCTGCAATGGAGATCTAGCTTTGATTTCACAGGGAAGATCTCAAAGAATAAATGGTTACATGTTCCTTATATAGTTGGAGGTGATAATACAATCATATTGTTTACTCAACAGTTTTTTTCAATACAAGCAACAGTTCCAGAACACAATAGCCTTGAGTTAGGGTGTAGACAAACCAGGAGGCATAGCATCACAGTCCAACAGAGAACATATCACTTGAGAAGTTACAACCGCTCACCCCAAATTCTGCCGCCACAATTCCCGATTTGATGCCATGCAAACAATAGACATCACCATACATGACATATCGAATCTGTTGTCAGACATAATTCAAAACCTTCTAGTTTCTGTGAAATTGCCATTTTACACAGAAATGGGTGGTCTGAATGGAACTCCAAAAAGGTAATTTAATAATAACAATCTGGGGAAAAGGGGGGTTCATAGAGATCGGGGTCATTCCGAGGGCAGTAGGCATTATCATCTCCAAAATGGCAATTTGGATCCCCAATAAAGGGTAAAACGTTGGCGAGATCCATGAAGTCATTCATGTTGACCTCTGTGGTCATGATCATCTGGTGGGGAGGAGATACTGCTGTTTCACACAATCTCCTCACCTTTATCATCAGGCATGAGAATAGGCAGAACGATAGCGCAAGGTCTCCAACCAGGCCTAGGAGACTTTGCAACACGAGAGTTCCGATGTTCTCCAGGCTGGTTTCCACCAATGCAAACAGATCCCAACCCCACCCATCTCGCTGGTTTGCAGTAGCTACCACCTTTGGCAACATACTCAGGAACAATGGAGGAATCCGGAATGTAAGTACAACATTCTGCCTTCACCACCGCCCCCATCTGCTAGGAGAATATCCAAAGCCAATTTACTTTGTAAGACCATGGTACGAGTAGCCAGCTAATGCTTCCAAAGCAGTGGCAGCAGCATTCCCCATTATTTGTACTTCATTGGCTTGTTCTCAATTGGAATCAATCACAGTTGTCATGCCATAATTGGGAAGTAATGCAGAGACGTTTTTTTTTTGCAAGGCCAGCTACAATGGGAGGAAGAGTGGATTGGGGGTTTGAGAAAAGCACACACAGGAACAACATAGCAGGATCCTGACCAATTCATAGGCAGATAATAGTATGCTTTCATCCCACACCGTTTCATGTAGTCTTTATTTTACTAAGTAAGTCAGTTAAGAACAAATTCTTATTTTCAATGACAGCCTACTCTGGTCCAACCCTAACCCGGACAACACTGGGCCAATTGTGTCCTATGGGAATCCCAATCACAGCCAGGTGTGATTGCAGCCTGGAATTGAACCAGGGTCTTCAGTGACACCTCTAGCACTGAGACGTAGGCCCCTTAGACCCCTGCGCCACTCAGGAGCCTTGTTGTCAGACAGAAACGTGCATAGTTCCATTTACTAAGGAAATAGGTTTATCATACACACTGACATTCTTGACTTAATAACGTATTCCCAACAACATGTTAGGGTTGGATTGTTCCACTTCTCAACAGTAAGGGCAGGGTTTTTTTTAAATTGTAGACAGAAAGGTTATACTTACAACGACTTTCCCCCAACTGGAGATTGGTTCCATTTGCTATATAACACAAATAACCTGGGGAAGAGTAGGCCAGGGTGATGGGTTGCTTGGGCAGAGAGGTGGGATTATTCAAATCAAATATTTTCATAAAAAACACCTATCCTCCTCACAATCAAGCTCTCTGTCTGTAAGGTTACTTGCTTTGGTCCACATCAATATTTCATAAGCAACGAGAGGTATAGTTAATTGTAGCATAGCCTTAGCATTGTCTGGAAACAATCCAAAATCCCCAAAATCTGATACATTCTGTAATACAGAGACAAAACTAGCTAATTGTAAGAACTACATACGCAGGTCTCTGCCAAAACTCCCCCAGACGACCGTATCCATCACGATATCTGATGAGCCTGCCGACCTGAAGAGAATAAAAAGAGAACATGAACACTATGGAGTTTTCCCCGGGTCAAGCACTTTCTTACAATTAGCTAGTTATGTCTCTGTATTACAGAATGTATTTCACACGTACCATCACACGGGTGTGATCTTTCTACAGTGGTCACTGAAACGTACGATCACAACCGTGTGATTAGAACGCGTATTTAGAACGGCCAGTTTTGAATGACGCAACAATCAGCATTTGAGCTGGCCACACTTTTTTTCAGAAACTATTTACACAAACACAGTCCTTACAAATTTTAATGTGAGCAGTTTATTTTTGGATGCAATGTTCAGATATTCACAGAAGTATCTATAGCATAACACAATCATCCTAACTGTAAAAATGTAAGCTCTGCTAATGGAGGAAAGATTGATGCAACACAAGCGGTCATATTTTCTAACTCTCGGCTGACATAAACTACAATATGAATTAGCTAATAGCAATTACTGTGTTAATCACATCACGGGTGAGCGCACCGTTGATCAAAATAATTGAGTAAAACACTTTCTAGAAACCGAAAGTAATCCAAAGATTAGTTTCAGCACTCAGCCAGGTTTTTTCCTCACAGAAACCAAAGATAATAAGAGAAGACAAGATGAGTTTGGTCTGTTTATAGTATGCATGTAGAAGGGGGGCCTGGCTAGTTAGTCCATTTCACCCCTCCTGGCCCTGCTGTTTGCTTTGATGATTCCCAGTCTGGAGTGCAACGGCCCTTGCCATTTCCATCTGAGGCAGTGCTTCAAGTTGTTTCTGACAGAGGAGCTGTGGGAGACATAGCAGAGACCAATCGCTATGCATTGGAGCTAGGGGGGGGGGACAACCACAATTAGTGAAATGTATACCTTCCTGGAGACTTCTCCTGGGGGATAGTAAAGAAGAACTCCCTAAGAGAATACTGGAACAGAGATCCTATGTTGCAACTCCCTTCTTTGCCACCCTCTTTTCCCAATACTGCTTTCTAGTTCTGCTGCTATGACTGCATTTCATCATCAATGCTACTGCCATCTTAAATGACCCGTTATACAAAATAAGAAATGTCAACAGCTGGCAGTAAAGTGCCATGACAAACGAGACGTCCATGTCCTCTCCACTGTCCATACAGCAACCTTGTCGGCAACAGGGAAGGTGGACCACCTGACGGGAGAGAGAAACATCAAACCAGACAGAAAGAAACATCAACCCAGACTGCATACTTGACTATAACCTCAAAATGGGGGCAGTGGATAAGGCTGACATGATAAACAGCTTTGTGGAATGCACTTAGAAAACGACCAAGTGGTATAAGATATTTTTCTAGGGTAGCTTCAAAATACAACAAGCCAATACTTCTGACACAACTAGCATTGTTTTACAGAGCCAATAGAAGAATGTAACTAGCTACATAAGCACGATTGAATATAACACCATATAGGTTATGACATGAGTAATGTTACCTCGCGTGTCCACGGTTATAAGGAATGTACACAAATATATTATGCTCCATACACACAGTGAGCTACAATAGAAACTGTATAACACGACACACAGAAACTATTATAATGTAATAAGTCTGGATTTGAACATGGGTGTCTGTAGTGACGCCTCTAGCATTGAGACGCTGTGCCACTTGGGAGTCATAAGGCCAGGGTAGATTCAAAATACAACACATGCTAATGCTTCTCTGACACAATTAGCACTGTTTTCCAGAGCTAATTGAAGAATGTAGCTAGCTCCCTAGCTACCTTAGCTAGCTAAGCATTGAGTATAACACCATAAAAGTTATGAAATGAGTGACTTTACATCGCGTGTCTGCGGTTATAAGGAATATACACAAAAACATTATGCTACAGTAGAAACGACATGTAGAAACTATTATAACGTAACAAGGCAATTACTTTGATAGAAATGCACACATTTCCAAAGATATTATTGGTAACGGAAACAACTTTGATTGTGATGCAGGCAACAGACGGAAAATGTGAACACGTGCGTGCAGGATGGGAGATGGGCAAATGTCTGCAGACTTGAACTGCACAAACAATTGGGAAGTGTTTGGGGAATTTTGTTTGGGTCAGAAATGTCTAAAAAAGTAATTGGTCCGCAAAAGTAAAAATGACTACTTTTATGTGAATGAATGAGGCAGACCACACCTCAATTCAAACTGTTATTAGAAAATAAAAAACTTGACAAGTTGAAAACAGCCTATAAATAAAAACAGGCTGTTGGTTTGAGGGCAGCGTGGATTAAATGTACTGTAACAATCACAGACTGGAATGGAGAGAACGTTCACGTGCATGAAAAACTCATGCTGGGGTGCCATTAGAGATATTTGGAACTCACACATGAAAGGGTTAGGAAAACCCATTAGCCTTCCTGGGGTCCAGCAACATTATAGCAGTTATGTACAATTTAAAATATTATATGACATTACATTTCATAACAATTTTCTCAAGACATGACGTGTGTTCCTTCAGGCCACAACTTTACTACCACATATCTACAATACAAAATCCATGTGTATGTGTGTGTAGAGCGAGTGTCCAGGTGCAACAAAACTAGGGCCTGTAGGTCCTGCCTAGTGTTGTTCAGAAGGCAGAGCAGTGCTTTTTTATGGACAGACTCCCCATCTTAGCTACTGTTGTATCAACATGTTTTGACAATGACAGTATACAATCCAGGGTTATGCCAAGAAGTTTAGTCACCTCAACTTGCTCAATGTCCACATTATTTATTACATTATTTTGTTGAGGTTTAGGGTTGAGAGAATTATTTATCCCAACTAAAAATGCTTTTAGTTTTTGAAATATTTAGGTCTAACTTATTCTTTGCCATCCATTCTGAAATTCACTGCAGCTCTTTGTTAGGTGTTGCAGTGAATTCCCTCGCCGTGGTAGCTTATGTGTATAGTGTTGAATCATCCACATACATAGACACAGTGGCATGTCATTAGTAAAGATTGAAAAAGTAAGGGGCCTAGGGGAATTCCTGATTCTACCTGTATTATGTTGGAGAGGCTTCATTAAAGAACACACTTGTTCTCTTTATCCACAATATACTAGCAGGAGGTGTAAAGCCATAACACATACATTTTTCAATCAGCAGACTATGAACGATAATGTCAAAAGCCGTACTGTAGTCGAACAAAACAGCTCCCACAATATTTGTATTATTAATTCCTCTCAGCCAATCATCAGTCATTTGTGTAATGGCCGAGCTTGTTGAACGTCCTACCCTATAAGTGCGCTAAAAGTATGCTGTGAATTTGTTTACAGTAAAATAGCATTGTATCTGGTTGAACACAATTTTTCTCAGTTTGCAGTACGTTTGCAAATCGGTTGTGCAGAGAGACTTATTTGCCATTAATATTGTATCATCCCTCTCAACCATACAATTTTCTCAATTCCTCATCAATCCACGGTGATTTAACAGTTTTTACAGTAATTTTCTTAGTAGGTGCATGCTTATTAGTAACTGGAATAAGCAATTTCATAAATGTGTCAAGTGCAGCGTCTCCGAACAACAAGGGCAACAGGCATTAAAGCCTGAGCCTCCCCTGCAACACATTCCACATCTGTGGAGTATAAAAGCCAAAAGCATCTCTCCCTAAATAAGAAGCCACCCTTGGAACCTCTAGCACGAGAGGTGCTCTTGTGCTCTTTTATTGTAGTCCATTGTTTTGACCTTGACAAGTGTTGTCAGATACGTACATTGGAAGTTTCTGCAGGAACGCTTTGTAAATAAACAAGGGAATGCTGCAATCTGCCCAACCCATCTATTGATACAATACACAGTACATAATCTAAAACAGACAAAACAGTGACCTGGACAACTTCCTTTATATTGTATTATCAAAAGAGAGACATGCTTTATTTCTGAAAAATAAAAACATTTTGATCTTTAATTCCTTTACCAGTTCAGTAACATGTATTGTATAACACGACTTTATCATCTAGCCAGATACCAAGATATTTATGAGAGGGAACCCGTTCAATTTGTGTTCCGTTCATGCTAGTCATTTTAGGGTCACTTACAGTTGAAGTCGGAGGTTTACAAACACGTAGGTTGGAGTCATTAAACTCTTTTTTCAACCACTCCGTCAATTTCTTATTAACAAACTATAGTTTTGGCAAGTCTGTTAGGACATCTACTTTGTGCATGACACAAGTCATTTTTCCAACAATTGATTACAGACAGATTATTTCACTTATAATTCACTGTATCACAATTCCAGTCGGTCAGAAGTTGACTGTGCCTTTAAACAGCTAGGAAAATTCCATAAAACGTCATAGCTTTAGAAGCTTCTGATAGACTAATTGACATAATTTGAGTCAATTGGAGGTGTACCTGTGGATGTATTTCAAGGCATACCTTCAAACTCAGTGCCTCTTTGCTTGAAAAAATGGTAGACCTCCACAAGTCTGGTTCATCCTTGGGAGCAATTTTCAAACACCTGAAGGTACCACGTTCATCTGTACAAACAATAGCACGCAAGTATAAACACCATGGGACAACACAGCCGTCATACAGCTCAGGAAGGAGACGCGTTCTGTCTCCTAGAGATGAATGTACTTTGGTGCGACAAGTGCAAATCAATCCCAGAACAACAGCAAAGGATCTTGTGAAGATGCTGGAGGAAACAGGTACAAAAGTATCTATATCCACAGTGAAACGAGTCCTATATCGACATAACCTGAAAGACCGCTCAGCAAGGAAGAAGCCACTGCTCCAAAACCGCCATAAAAAACCCAGACGGTTTGCAACTGCACATGGGGACAAAGATCATACTTTTTGGAGACATGTCCTCTGGTCTGATGAAACAAAAAAATTAATGTTTGGCTATAATGACCATCGTTATGTTTGGATGAAAAAGGAGTGGGCTTGCAAGCCGAAGAACACCATCCCAATCTTTAAGCATGGGGGTGGCAGCATCATGTTTTGGGGGTGATTTGCTGCAGGAGGGACTGGTGCACAAAATAGATGGCACATGAGGTAGGAAATTATGTGGATATATTGAAGCAACAGTTCAAGACATCAGTCAGGAAGTTAAAGATTGGTCACAAATGGGTATTCCAATTGGACAATGACCCCAAGCATACTTCCAAATTTGTGGCAAAATGGCTTAAGGACACCAAAGTCAAGGTATTGGAGTGGCCATCACTCACAAAGCCCTGACCTCAATCCTATAGAAAATGTGTGGGCAGAACTGAAAAAAGTGTGCGAGCAAGGAGGCCTACAAACCTGACTCAGTTACACCAGCTCTGTCATGAGAAATGGGCCAAAATTCACCCAACTTATTGTGGGAAGCTTGTGGAAGGCTATCTGAAATGTTTGACCTAAGTTAAACAATTTAAATGCAATGCTACCAAATACTAATTGATAGTATTGAAACTCCTGACCCACTGGGAATGTGATGAAAGAAATAAAGGCTGAAATAAATAATTCTCTCTGACTGTTATTATTATTATGTTATTACTACTATTATTCTGACATTTCACATTCTTAAAATATAGTGTACAAATTGGAGTGGGTCTAGGGTGTCAGGTAGGGTGTATCCACTTTAAACTATGCCACTTTTATGTTTACATACCCTACATTACTCATCTCATATGTATATACTGTACTCTATGCCATCTACTGCATGTTGCCTATGCCGTTCTGTACCATCACTCATTTATATATCTGTACGTACATATTCTTCATCCCTTTACACTTGTGTGTATAAGGTAGTTGTTGTGAAATTGTTAGGATAGATTACTCGTTGGTTATTACTGCATTGTCGGAACTAGAAGCACTAGCATTTCGCTACACTCACATTAACATCTGCTAACCATGTGTATGTGACAAATGAAATTTGACTTGATTTAGTGGTGATTGTAACTCACCTAAGACAGGACAATTTTACTTGGATTAAATGTCAGGAATTGTGAAAAACTGAGTTTAAGTGTATTTGGCTAGGAGTATGTAAATGTCCGACTTCAACTGTAAGTCTAAGTTATAGGTCCTAGAAAATAGCATGTATTTTGTTTTCTTTGCATTAAGTACTACCTTAAGATCCAAGACTGACTTCTGTTGTGCTTGGAAATCAGACTGCAAGTACGAAAAGGCTTGGTTTACAGATGGTGCAACAGAGTACAATACTGTATCTTCAGCATAAATAATGATATTGCATAAAAAATCATATTGCATGCACATGTAATGTGTGCTCTGTGTGTCTGTGCACGTGCATGTACACACACACACTCTCTTTTTGCAAGCAGGAAACAGAACGAGTAAGTGAGTGAGTGAGTGTGTGAGTGAGCTAATGCAATAGGGAGAGAGCAATAGGGAGAGAGCAATAGGGAGAGAGAAATAGGGAGAGAGAGAGGGAGAGAGGGAGAGAGAGAGAGAGAGAGAGAGAGAGAGAGAGAGAGAGAGCAATAGGAAGAGAGAGAGAGCAATAGGAAGAGAGAAAGAGAGCATTTGGAAGAGAGAGAGATAGCATTTGGAAGAGAGAGAGAGGGGGGGAAGAGAGGGAGAGCAAGAGGGAGAGAGCGAGAGGGAGAGAGCGAGAGGGAGAGAGCGAGAGGGAGAGAGCAAGTGGGAGAGAGCAAGAGGGAGAGAGAAATAGGGAGAGAGCAATAGGGAGGGAGAGAGAAATAGGGAGAGAGTAATTGTCGTGCAGGTGAATGAGGACCCAAAAGCGACTTGGCGAAAACAGAGTTTTTAATCCAGTAAAGTTACTTTACAAACAAAAGGCATAATACTACTCGTAATGACGAGAACAGACTGGAGACTTGATCAAGAACTGCAGGTTGCCTCGGGAAGGCACATGAACGTAGCAGACTCAGACACCTGCTCACCACGCAGCATCTGAGGGAAACACGACACGACAGGGCAATACATAGACACAGCACGGTGAACAATAGACAAGGATCCGACAGGGCAGGAACGGAAAACAAGGAGAGAAATAGGGACTCTAATCAGGGAAAAGGATCGGGAACAGGTGTGGGAAGACTAAATGATTGATTAGGGGAATAGGAACAGCTGGGAGCAGGAACGGAACGATAGAGAGAGAGAGCGAGAGAGTGAGAGAGGGAGGGGGAGAGAGAGGGATAGAAAGAGGGAAAGAACCTAATAAGACCAGCAGAGGGAAACGAATAGAAGGGGAAGCACAGGGACAAGACATGATAATCAATGACAAAACATGACAGTACCCCCCCACTCACCGAGCGCCTCCTGGCGCACTCGAGGAGGAACCCTGGCGGCAACGGAGGAAATCATCAATAAGCGAACGGTCCAGCACGTCCCGAGACGGAACCCAACTCCTCTCCTCAGGACCGTAACCCTCCCAATCCACTAAGTATTGGTGACCCCGTCCCCGAGAACGCATGTCCATGATCCTACGTACCTTGTAAATAGGTGCGCTCTCGACATGGACGGGGGGGGGAGGGAAGACGAACGGGGGTGCGAAGAAAGGGCTTGACACAGGAGACATGGAAGACAGGATGGACGCGACGAAGATGTCGCGGAAGAAGCAGTCGCACAGCGACAGGATTGACGACCTGGGAGACACGGAACGGACCAATGAACCGCGGAGTCAACTTACGAGAAGCTGTCGTAAGAGGAAGGTTGCGAGTGGAAAGCCACACTCTCTGGCCGCAACAATACCTTGGACTCTTAATCCTGCGTTTATTGGCGGCTCTCACAGTCTGTGCCCTGTAACGGCAAAGTGCAGACCTCACCCTCCTCCAGGTGCGCTCACAACGTTGGACAAACGCTTGAGCGGAGGGAACGCTGGACTCGGCAAGCTGGGATGAGAACAGAGGAGGCTGGTAACCCAGACTACTCTGAAACGGAGATAACCCGGTAGCAGACGAAGGAAGCGAGTTGTGAGCGTATTCTGCCCAGGGGAGCTGTTCTGCCCAAGACGCAGGGTTTCTGAAAGAAAGGCTGCGTAGTATGCGACCAATCGTCTGATTGGCCCTCTCTGCTTGACCGTTAGACTGGGGATGAAACCCGGAAGAGAGACTGACGGACGCACCAATCAAACGACAGAACTCCCTCCAAAACTGTGACGTGAATTGCGGGCCTCTGTCTGAAACGGCGTCTAACGGGAGGCCATGAATTCTGAACACATTCTCGATGATGATTTGTGCCGTCTCCTTAGCGGAAGGAAGTTTAGCGAGGGGAATGAAATGTGCCGCCTTAGAGAACCTATCGACAACCGTAAGAATCACAGTCTTCCCCGCAGACAAAGGCAGACCGGTAATGAAGTCTAGGGCGATGTGAGACCATGGTTGAGAAGGAATGGGGAGCGGTCTGAGACGACCGGCAGGAGGAGAGTTACCCGACTTAGTCTGCGCGCAGTCCGAACAAGCAGCCACGAAACGGCGCGTGTCACGCTCCTGAGTCGGCTACCAAAAGCGCTGGCGAATAGACGCAAGAGTGCCTCGAACACCGGGATGACCAGCTAACTTGGCAGAGTGAGCCCACTGAAGAACAGCCAGACGAGTGGAAACAGGAACGAAAAGGAGGTTACTAGGACAAGCGCGGCGACGCAGTGTGCGTGAGTGCTTGCTTAACCTGTCTTTCAATTCCCCAGACTGTCAACCCGACAACACGCCCATAAGGAAGAATCCCCTCGGGATCAGTAGAAGCCACAGAAGAACTAAAGAGACGGGATAAGGCATCAGGCTTGGTGTTTTTGCTACCCGGACGGTAAGAAATCACAAACTCGAAACGAGCGAAAAACAACGCCCAACGAGCTTGACGGGCATTAAGTCGTTTGGCAGAACGGATGTACTCAAGGTTCTTATGGTCTGTCCAAACGACAAAGGAACGGTCGCCCCCTCCAACCACTGTCGCCATTCGCCTAGGGCTAAGCGGATGGCGAGCAGTTCACGGTTACCCACATCATAGTTGCGTTCAGATGGCGACAGGCGATGAGAAAAATAAGCGCAAGGATGAACCTTATCGTCAGACTGGAAGCGCTGGGATAGAATGGCTCCCACGCCTACCTCTGAAGCGTCAACCTCGACAATGAATTGTCTAGTGACGTCAGGAGTAACGAGGATAGGAGCGGACGTAAAACGTTCTTTTAGAAGATCAAAAGCTCCCTGGGCGGAACCGGACCACTTAAAACACGTCTTGACAGAAGTAAGAGCTGTGAGAGGGGCAGCAACTTGACCGAAATTACGAATGAAACGCCGATAGAAATTAGCGAAACCTAAAAAGCGCTGCAACTCGACACGTGACCTTGGAACGGGCCAATCACTGACAGCTTGGACCTTAGCGGAATCCATCTGAATGCCTTCAGCGGAAATAACGGAACCGAGAAAAGTAACGGAGGAGACATGAAAAGAGCACTTCTCAGCCTTCACGTAGAGACAATTCTCTAAAAGGCGCTGTAGAACACGTCGAACGTGCTGAACATGAATCTCGAGTGACGGTGAAAAAATCAGGATATCGTCAAGATAGACAAAAACAAAGATGTTCAGCATGTCTCTCAGAACATCATTAACTAATGCCTGAAAAACAGCTGGCGCATTGGCGAGACCAAACGGCAGAACCCGGTACTCAAAATGCCCTAGCGGAGTGTTAAACGCCGTTTTCCACTCGTCCCCCTCTCTGATGCGCACGAGATGGTAAGCGTTACGAAGGTCCAACTTAGTAAAGCACCTGGCTCCCTGCAGAATCTCGAAGGCTGATGACATAAGGGGAAGCGGATAACGATTCTTAACCGTTATGTCATTCAGCCCTCGATAATCCACGCAGGGGCGCAGAGTACCGTCCTTCTTCTTAACAAAAAGAACCCCGCCCGGCCGGAGAGGAAGAAGGCACTATGGTACCGGCGTCAAGAGACACAGATAAATAATCCTCGAGAGCCTTACGTTCGGGAGCCGACAGAGAGTATAGTCTACCCCGAGGGGGAGTGGTCCCCGGAAGGAGATCAATACTACAATCATACGACCGGTGAGGAGGAAGGGAGTTGGCTCGGGACCGACTGAAGACCGTGCGCAGATCATGATATTCCTCCGGCACTCCTGTCAAATCGCCAGGTTCCTCCTGAGAAGTGGGGACAGAAGAAATGGGAGGGATGGCAGACATTAAACACTTCACATGACAAGAAACGTTCCAGGATAGGATAGAATTACTAGACCAATTAATAGAAGGATTATGACATACTAGCCAGGGATGACCCAAAACAACAGGTGTAAAAGGTGAACGAAAAATCAAAAAAGAAATAGTCTCACTGTGGTTACCAGATACTGTGAGAGTTAAAGGTAGTGTCTCAAATCTGATACTGGGAAGATGACTACCATCTAAGGCAAACATGGGCGTAGGCTTGTCTAACTGTCTGAAAGGAATGTCATGTTTCCGAGCCCATGCTTCGTCCATGAAACAACCCTCAGCCCCGAGTCAATCAAGGCACTGCATGTAGCACCCGAACCGGTCCAGCGTAGATGGACCGACATAGTAGTACAGGATCTAGATGAAGAGACCTGAGTAGTAGCGCTCACCAGTAGCCCTCCGCTTACTGATGAGCTCTGGCCTTTTACTGGACATGAATTGACAAAATGTCCATCAAATCCGCAATAGAGGCACAGGCGGTTGGTGATCCTCCGTTCCCTCTCCTTAGTCGAGATGCGAATACCTCCCAGCTGCATGGGCTCAGTCTCTGAGCCAGAGGAGGGAGATGGTTGCGATGCGGAGCAGGGAAACACCGTTGACGCGAGCTCTCTTCCACGAGCTTGGTGACGAAGATCTACCCGTCGTTCTATGCGGATGGCGAGAGCAATCAAAGAGTCCACACTGGCGGGAACCTCCCGAGAGAGAATCTCATCGTTGACCACTGCGTGGAGTCCCTCCAGAAAACGAGCGAGCAGCACCGGCTCGTTCCAGTCACTAGAGGCAGCAAGAGTGCGAAACTCTATAGAGTAATCCGTTATGGATCGATCACCTTGGCATAGGGAAGCCAGGGCCCTAGAAGCCTCCCTACCAAAAACTGAACGGTCAAAAACCCGAATCATCTCCTCCTTAAAGTTCTGGTAATTGTTTGAACAATCAGCCCTTGCCTCCCAGATAGCTGTGCCCCACTCTCGAGCCCGGCCAGTAAGGAGTGAAATGACGTAAGCAACCCGAGCTCTCTCGCTAGAGTATGTGTTGGGTTGGAGAGAGAACACAATATCACACTGGGTGAGAAAGGAGCGGCACTCCGTGGGCTGCCCGGAGTAGCAAGGTGGGTTATTAACCCTAGGTTCCGGAGGCTCGGCAGGCCAGGAAGTAACAGGTGGCACGAGACGAAGACTCTGGAACTGTCCAGAGAGGTCGGAAACCTGAGCGGACAGGTTCTCCACGGCATGGCGAGCAGCAGACAATTCCTGCTCGTGTCTGCCGAGCATGGCTCCTTGGATCTCGACGGCAGTGTTACGAACGTCTGTAGTCGCTGGGTCCATTCCTTGGTCGGATCCTTCTGTCGTGCAGGTGAATGAGGACCCAAAAGCGACTTGGCGAAAACAGAGTTTTTAATCCAGTAAAGTTACTTTACAAACAAAAGGCATAATACTACTCGTAATGACGAGAACAGACTGGAGACTTGATCAAGAACTGCAGGTTGCCTCGGGAAGGCACTTGAACGTAGCAGACTCAGACACCTGCTCACCACGCAGCATCTGAGGGAAACACGACACGACAGGGCAATACATAGACACAGCACGGTGAACAATAGACAAGGATCCGACAGGGCAGGAACGGAAAACAAGGAGAGAAATAGGGACTCTAATCAGGGAAAAGGATCGGGAACAGGTGTGGGAAGACTAAATGATTGATTAGGGGAATAGGAACAGCTGGGAGCAGGAACGGAACGATAGAGAGAGAGAGCGAGAGAGTGAGAGAGGGAGGGGGAGAGAGAGGGATAGAAAGAGGGAAAGAACCTAATAAGACCAGCAGAGGGAAACGAATAGAAGGGGAAGCACAGGGACAAGACATGATAATCAATGACAAAACATGACAGTAATAGGGAGAGAGAGAGAGCAATAGAGAGAGAGAGAGATAGAGAGAGAGAGAGAGAGAGCAATTGGGAGAGAGAGAGAGAGAGAGAGAGAGAGAGAGAGAGAGAGAGAGAGAGAGAGAGAGAGAGAGAGGATATCGAAGTGTGGAAAGACTTGTAATTGTGTGGCGCAGTAACATCTACAGTATATGGAACATGCCTGTAAGAGGCCCTGAGCTACAGTTCCCCACCACTCTCTTCCACCTAGTCAAAGGCATCCCACCCATAACTCACATTCTACCCCCAATATTAGCCATACAGCCAACCCCAAATTACCATCTACTCTGCATAAATCCCCCCAAATCTCCAGCCCTCCCTCCGCCACTCCAGCCCTCCCTCCATCAACATATTCACTGAAATCAACCAGAGCTCACTGCAATCAAGCCATGCTGAACTAAGAGCACGGTCACTTATCCAAAATGAACGTGTATGGGTGTATGGGTGTGTGTGTGTGTGCCTGCGCATGTACACTGATTTTACAAAACATTACATTACATTACATTTAAGTCATTTAGCAGACGCTCTTATCCAGAGCGACTTACAAATTGGTGCATTCACCTTATGACATCCATCAAGGACACCTGCTCTTTCCAATGACATAGACTGACCTGGTTAATTCAGGTGAAAGCTTTGTCAATACGCAGTCTCTCCTCTCAACTCCAGGCAAAATAGAGAGTCCCTGTCCATCCACAGAGGCCGATAGCATCACAGCTTCTGGTTACAGTATCAAACACACACAGTGTGGTTGAGGTGCAAACCGCGATCTCATCTCCCTCGTTACAGTGGTCCACCCTCTTTTTAAAGTAGCTCTAATGTGTGTGTGTGGTGTGTGTATGTATTTGAATGGGAATGAAACCAGAGAATGCGGCACTACTGGAGCCTGCCTAGTGCTTGTCATGCAGGCCCATAATTAAGATGATTTAGAGTGTATGTGTGTGTGTGTGTTTATTGTGGTTTCTCTTACTATCACCGTCATATTCACACACAATCAGATAGAACAGAGACCAGTATTTTCAAGCATTTTCATGCATTATTGTCATTGTCACGTCATTTATCATCATTACAAATCATAATAAATAATAGCTTTTGACAATACTTACAAGTATTAAAACCTGTTTGGGATAGGGTGCAGCATTTTCACATTTGGATGAAAAGCGTGCCCAAAGTAAACTGCCTGCTCCTCAGTCCCAGTTGCTAATATATGCATCTTATTAGTAGATTTCTAAAACTGTTTCAATGATGTCTGTGAGTATAACAGAACTCATATGGCAGGCAAAAACCTGAGAAAAATCCAACCAGGAAGTGGAAAATCTGAGGTTTGTAGTTTTTCAACTATTTGCCTATCGAATATACAGTATCTATGGGGTCAAATTGCACTTCCTAAGGCTTCCACTAGATGTCAACAGTCTTTAGAACCTTGTTTGATGCATCCACTGTAAACGAGGGGGGAATGGGAGCTGAATGAGTCAGTGGTCTGTCCGAGTGCCACGAGCTGGTCATGCGCGTTCATGTGAGAGTTAGCCTGCATTCCATTGCATTTCTGAAGACAAACAAATTCTCCAGTTGGAACATTATTGAAGATTTATGATAAAAAACATCCTAAAGATTGATTCTATACATTGTTTGACATGCTTCTATGAACTGTAATATGACTTTTCTTCTGAACTTTCGCCTGGACCTGCCCGTGAGTCGTGAGTTTGGATTTGTGAACTGAACGTGCTAACAAAAGGACGTATTTGGACATAAATTGTGGACTGTATCGAACAAATCAAACATTTATTGTGGAACGGGGATTCCTGGGAGTGCATTCTGATGACGATCATCAAAGGTAAGTGAATATATATAGTCCGGCGCCGACTGAGATGGCCGCCTCGCTTCGCGTTCCTAGGAAACTATGCAGTTTTTTGTTTTTTTACGTGTTATTTCTTACATTAGTACCCCAGGTCATCTTAGGTTTCATTACATACAGTCGAGAAGAACTACTGAATATAAGATCAGCGTCAACTCACCATCAGTACGACCAAGAATATGTTTTCCGCGACGCGGATCCTGTGTTCTGCCTTACAAACAGGACAACGTAATGGATCGCATGCAGCGACCCAAGGAAACGACTCCAAAAAAGAGGGAAATGCGGCGGTGTTCTGGTCAGACTCCGAAAAAGGGCACATCGCGCACCACTTCCCAGTATTCTTCTTGCCAATGTCCAGTCTCTCGACAACAAGGTTGATGAAATCCGAGCAAGGGTGGCATTCCAGAGGGACATCAGAGACTGCAATGTTCTCTGCTTTACGGAGACATGGCTTACTGGGAAAACGCTATCCAGGGCGGTGCAGCCAACGGGTTTCTCCACGCATCGCGCCGACAGAAACAAACATCTCTCTGGTAAGAAGAGTGGCGGGGGCGTATGCCTCATGACTAACGGGACATGGTGTGATGAAGGAAACATACAGGAACTCAAATCCTTCTGTTCACCTGATTTAGAATTCCTCACAATCAAATGTAGACCGCATTATCTTCCAAGAGAATTCTCTTCAATTATAATCATAGCCGTATATATCCCCCCCCCTAAGCAGACACATCGATGGCTCTGAACGAACTTTATTTAACTCTTTGCAAACTGGAAAACATTTATCCGGAGGCTGCATTCATTGTAGCTGGTGATTTTAACAAAGCCAATCTGAAAACAAGACTCCCTAAATTTTAACAGCATATCGATTGCGCAACCAGGGGTGGTAAAACCTTGGATCATTGTTACTCTAACTTCCGCGACGCATATAAGGCCCTGCCCCCCCCCCCCCTTTCGGAAAAGCTGACCACGACTCCATTTTGCTGATCCCTGCCTACAGGCAGAAATTAAAACAAGAGGCTCCCACGCTGAGGTCTGTCCAACGCTGGTCAGACCAAGCTGACTCTACACTCCAAGACTGCTTCCATCACGTGGACTGGGACATGTTTCGTATTGCGTCAGATGGGAATATTGACGAATACGCTGATTCGGTGTGCGAGTTCATTAGAACGTGCGTCGAAGATGTCGTTCCCATAGCAACGATAAAAACATTCCCTAACCAGAAACCGTGGATTGATGGCAGCATTCGCGTGAAACTGAAAGCGCGAACCACTGCTTTTAATCAGGGCAAGGTGTCTGGCAACATGACTGAATACAAACAGTGCAGCTATTCCCTCCGTAAGGCTATTAAACAAGCTAAGCGTCAGTACAGAGACAAAGTGGAATCTCAATTCAATGGCTCAGACACAAGAGGCATGTGGCAGGGTCTACAGTCAATCACGGACTTCCGTCATCATGAAGTGCTTTGAGAGACTAGTCAAGGACCATATCACCTCCACCCTACCTGACACCCTAGACCCACTCCAATTTGCTTACCGCCCAAATAGGTCCACAGACGATGCAATCTCAACCACACTGCACACTGCCCTAACCCACCTGGACAAGAGGAATACCTATGTGAGAATGCTGTTCATCGACTACAGCTCGGCATTCAACACCATAGTACCCTCCAAGCTCGTCATCAAGCTCGAGACCCTGGGTCTCGACCCCGCCCTGTGCAACTGGGTACTGGACTTCCTGACGGGCCGCCCCCAGGTGGTGAGGGTAGGCAACAACATCTCCTCCCCGCTGATCCTCAACACGGGGGCCCCACAAGGGTGCGTTCTGAGCCCTCTCCTGTACTCCCTGTTCACCCACGACTGCGTGGCCACGCACGCCTCCAACTCAATCATCAAGTTTGCGGACGACACAACAGTGGTAGGCTTGATTACCAACAACGACGAGACGGCCTACAGGGAGGAGGTGAGGGCCCTCGGAGTGTGGTGTCAGGAAAATAACCTCACATTCAACGTCAACAAAACTAAGGAGATGATTGTGGACTTCAGGAAACAGCAGAGGGAACACCCCCCTATCCACATCGATGGAACAGTAGTGGAGAGGGTAGCTAGTTTTAAGTTCCTCGGCATACACATCACAGACAAACTGAATTGGTCCACTCACACTGACAGCGTCGTGAAGAAGGCGCAGCAGCGCCTATTCAACCTCAGGAGGCTGAAGAAATTCGGCTTGTCACCAAAAGCACTCACAAACTTCTACAGATGCACAATCGAGAGCATCCTGGCGGGCTGTATCACCGCCTGGTACGGCAACTGCTCCGCCCTCAACCGTAAGGCTCTCCAGAGGGTAGTGAGGACTGCACAACGCATCACCGGGGCAAACTACCTGCCCTCCAGGACACCTACACCACCCGTTGTTACAGGAAGGCCATAAAGATCATCAAGGACATCAACCACCCGAACCACTGCCTGTTCACCCCGCTATCATCCAGAAGGCGAGGTCAGTACAGGTGCATCAAAGCTGGGACCGAGAGACTGAAAAACAGCTTCTATCTCAAGGCCATCACTGTTAAACAGCCACCACTAACACTGAGTGGCTGCTGCCAACACACTGTCATTGACACTGACCCAACTCCAGCCATTTTAATAATGGGAATTGATGGGAAATGATGTAAATATATCACTAGCCACTTTAAACAATGCTACCTTATATAATGTTACTTACCCTACATTATTCATCTCATATGCATATGTATATACTGTACTCTACATCATTGACTGCATCCTTATGTAACACATGTATCACTAGCCACTTTAACTATGCCACTTTGTTTACTTTGTCTACACACTCATCTCATATGTATATACTGTACTCGATACCATCTACTGTATGCTGCTCTGTACCATCACTCATTCATATATCCTTATGTACATGTTCCTTATCCCCTTACACTGTGTATAAGACAGTAGTTTTGGAATTGTTAGTTAGATTACTTGTTGGTTATCACTGCATTTTCGTAACTAGAAGCACAAGCATTTCGCTACACTCGCATTAACATCTGCTAACCATGTGTATGTGACAAATAAAATTTGATTTGATTTGATTTGATTTATTTATAACGCTATTTCTGACTTCTGTTGACTCCAACATGACGGATATCTATATGGCTTGATTTGTTGTCTGAGCGCCTTACTCAGATTATTGCATGGTTTGCTTTTTCTGCAAAGTTTTTTAAAAATCTGACACAGCAGTTGCATTAAGAAGTATATCTCTAATTCAGTGCATAACACTTGTATCTTATATTAAGGTTTATGATGACTATTTCTGTAAATTGATGTGGCTCTCTGCAAAATCACAGGATGTTTTGGAAGCAAAACATTAATGAACGTAAATCATAAATGTAAACTGAGATTTTTGAATATATATATGCACTTTATCGAATAAAACATACATGTGTTGTGTAACACGAAGTCCTATGGGTGTCATTTGATGAAGATCATCAAAGGATAGTGATGAATCTGATCTCTATTTCTGCTTTTTGTGACTCCTCTCTTTGGCTGGAAAATGTTTTTGTGACTAGGCTCTGACCTAACATAATCATATATTGTGCTTTCGCTGTAAAGCCTTTTTGAAATCGGACACAATGGGTAGATTAACAAGAAGTTTATCTTTCATTTGGTGTGTTGCAGTTGTGAATGTATGGAAGTTACATATTTCAAAAAAATATTTTTGAATTTTGCGCGCTGCCTTTTCAGCGGAATGTTGTCGAGGTGTTCCTCTAGCCATAAGAAGTTTTTAACAAATTGAACAGCTGAATTTGTTCAGAGGGCATCCCTCCAAATTACAAACTATATATTGATATTCCAGTAGACAGTGAGAAAGTTGTAAAAACAAAATGACATCTCTCTATTCATGCAAAATATGCAGTGCATTCGGAAACTATTCAGAGCCTTTCACTTTTCCACGTTTGGTTACATTACAGATTTTTTCTAAAATGGATTAAATACATTTTTCCCCTCATCAATCTACAAACAATGCTGCATAATGACAAAGTGAAAACTGTTTTTTAGAAATGATTGCTAATTTATAAAACATTTAAAACAGAAATAAAAAACTTCTATACATAAGTATTCAGACTCTTTGCTATGAGACAACATGATTGGAGTCCACCTGTGGTAAATTCAATTGATTGGACATGATTTGGAAAGGCACACACGTGTCTATATAAGGTCCCACAGTTGACAGTGCATGTCAGAACAAAAATCAAGCCATGAGATCGAATTAATTGTTGAGGCACAGATCTGGGGTACCAAAACATTTCTGCAGTATTGAAGGTCCCCAAGAACACAGTGGCCTCCACCATTCTTAAATGGAAGATGTTTGGTACCACCAAGACTCTTCCTAGAGCTGGCTGCGCTGACAAACTGAGCAATCAGGGGATAAAGGCCTTGATCAGGGAGATAAGGGAGGTGACCAGGAACTCGATGGCTCTAATGTAACAAAATGTGTAAAAAGTCAAGGGGTCTGATTACTTTCCGAATGCACTGTATGTGCAAGTATATCGAATTAATATACTTGCAGTGATTTTATCAGCTGGTTTTAGCTTGTTGTAGCCTGCCTGCTGCTAGCTAGCTTCACTGACAAACACAGGGATGGAATTTTAGCTAGCGCTAGCTAAGGATTTTTGGCACTGCACTGATAAACAGCATATAACTTATTTACGATAGTTTGACATCTTGCTGATGAAGTTGTAGACATGTTCCCAGCAGTCAATACGTACTTAAGCATGTTTCCAAAGAACCAATTTCTACATTGTAACATTGGGTCAGCTAAACGCGCAGCAGCACTGTAGTACTGACTCGGGGCAAAGCAGGCTGTTTGTTGAAACATGTTCAGTGTTACTACAGCTAGCTAGCTATTTAACTAGATTGCTTATGGAGCGTTGCTTCTAGTGTTACACTAGCTGGTTGGTTAGTTTCTCTTTCATTTCATATGAAGTGAAGCTCAGGCTTAGCTAGCAAGTAAGGGAAGATCCCCATGAAATGGACAGAAATGATTGGCAACATATTGGCATTGGACGAAACATATACACAATCGCAATTACCACTCAAATTGACGGTAGTTCATCTAAACCATATGGCAAGTGGCATACGGCAAATGTCAAGTGTCATACCCCAAAAATCCCAAAGATGGTGAGTGCGCTCCACTGTAGATTTTTATATGGCAAATGGTCAGAAAGTCAAGACCCAAGGGTCAAATTTAGATTTGTTTTATTAAAAATTAAACCACCTCTAAAAAAAGTGCTTTCTGGACCATTTTTCTTTCTTGTTTTTCATTTAAAAAATATACAATAACCGTATGAACATACATTTGTCTTATTTTATGGGGTTTGTCCATAAGGCCTATCGGGAGTCGGCTTCCGAATCCAAAAGTCAGCAAAACATGTCCAAATGGCATACAAAATGTCCAAATGGCATTTACACTGACAAAATGATGTATATCACTATGTTAACTCTAGTGACTCCCCATCCCGCATGAGGGAGCGTAATCATCGACTGACACTAATTAGCATAATGCAACAGACATAAATATTCCTAGAAAATATTCCTATTCATGAAAATCAAAAATGAAATATATTGTGACACAGTTTAGCCTTTTGTTAATCACCGTCATCTCAGATTTTCAAAAGATGCTTTACAGCCAAAGCTAGACAAGCATTTGTGTAAGTTTATCGATAGCCTAGCATAGCATTTTGTCCAGCTAGCAGCAGGTAACTTGGTCACGGAAATCAGAAAAGCAATCAAATTAAATAGTTTACCTTTGATGAGCTTCGGATGTTTTCACTCACGAGACTCCCAGTTAAATAGCCACTGTTCCTCTTTTCCAAAAATATTATTTTTGTAGGCAAAATAGTTTGTTCTTCACGTTTGGCTGAGAAATCGCCGGGAAATTGCAGTCACGAAAACGCCTAAAAATATTCGAAATTAGCTCTATAATATCGACAGAAACATGGCAATCGTTGTTTATAATCAAATCCTCAAGGTGTTTTTCAAATATATATTCGATAATATATCCCCCGGGACAATTCGTTTTTCAGTAGGACCGATTGGAATAATGGCTATCTCTGTATTTTACGCGCAAATCACTCTGGGAGCATCAGGTGACCACTTGCGCAATGTAGCCGCTTACGGGTATTCTTCAACATAAATGCGTAAAACTACGTCACAATGCTGTAGATACCTTGGGGAATACGGAGAAAAAGTAATCTGGTTGATAGCCCATTCACTGCTCAATAGGGACGCATTGGAACGCAGCGCTTTCAAAACATGAGGCACTTCCGGATTGGATTTTTCTCAGGCTTTCGCCTACAACATCAGTTCTGTTATACTCACAGACAATATTTTTACAGTTTTGGAAACTTTAGAGTGTTTTCTATCCTAAACTGTTATATGCATATTCTAGCATCTTGTCCTGACAAAATATCCCGTTTACTACGGGAATGTTATTTTTCCAAAAATGCCCCCTAGTCACAAAAGCCCTGAATCAACCTGTCTATTTGTCATGTTTGATCATAGGAAGTAATAGGAAGTAAGAATTTGGTGCAATGAGAGAGAAGTGGGACTTTTTAAAAATATTTTTGAAAAATATCCAAAATAACCAGGGGCGCCCCCTATTGGATGGGCCCGGGTGGTGGGTGCTCCCTATCCAGCCATGGACCCCTTGCAACCCCTAAAGGCATTAAACATATATTTTTTAAATTGCTCCTGGTAACCCGTTCAGATTACCAGGTGCACGGCTATTCATTTGCAATGTCTTACAATGGGCATTTACCATCACGAATTGGACATTTAATTTTATTTATTTATTTCAACTTTATTTAACCAGGTAGGCAAGTTGAGAACAAGTTCTCATTTCCAATTGCGACCTGGCCAAGATAAAGCAAAGCGGTTCGACAGGCACAACAACACAGAGTTACACATGGAGTAAAACAAACATACAGTCAACAATACAGTAGAAAAGTCTACTTTACTAAGATAAGGGAGGTAAAGGCAGAAAAGGCCATGCTGGCGATGTAAATATAATATAGCAAGTAAAAAAATATATAAAAATAAACACGGGAATGGTAGATTTGCAGTGGAAGAATGTGCAAAGTAGAGATATAAATAATGGGGGTGCAAAGGAGCAAAATAAATAAATAAATACAGTAGGGGGGGGGTGGTAGTTGTTTGGGGTAAATTATAGATGGGCTGTGTACAGGTGCAGTAATCTGTGAGCTGCTCTGACAGCTGGTGCTTAAATAATATATGCCATTTAGCAGACGCTTTTATCCAAAGCGACTTACAGTCATGTGTGCATACATTCTACGTATGGGTGGTCCCGGGAATCGAACCCACTACCCTGGCGTTACAAGCGCCATGCTCTACCAACTGAGCTCTAATATACTGCAGAAATGCCCAATTGACTGGCCATTGAACTCAGGATGGTCGAGCAGTGATTGTTGTTCCTCTCCATCGCTTGTTGGTGCAATGAGAGAGAAGTGGGAAGTGTGATTTTTTTGAAAAAGGTCCAAAATGTCCAGGGCCGCCTCCTATTGGATGGGCACGGGTGGGGGGGTGCTCCCTTGAACATGGCCATGTCCGTTTGGTAAGGTTTTGTCCATTTGCAATAAGCAGCAGTTGCCATCTGGTGGGATTTTCTGGTACAGCGGAAATATGACCAAAAATGTACAATTTTATAAAACGAAAACCAAATGTCCGTAAAACTTCATTTGGTCACTTCCCGGAAGAGCGGGCCCTGGTGCACGACCTGAGGTTGTCGGCCTATTTTAATAACACTTGCAGAAGTCTAGTAAGGGACCGTACATTTGCCATATGGAGATCCTCATCAATTATATGGGAAATGCCAAATCATTCCCTTTATGTATATAAGTACATGATCAAACTTCAGAAATAATCTAAACTCCTGAGCTGGATGTAAAATCGAAATTAAAAGGAATTACAGATTTATTAATTTATCTTGATTTATTCGGACAATTTTTGAGTCTGACGTAGTACTGACCATTGCGTTTTGGTGACATGCTAAGATTCATGGGATGAAGTTGCTGCCAAGGACGTCGAGTCAGCATAGGATGCCCGCTCGATAAAAAAGCTTCCGAAGGGTGCAGTGGAACCCTCGATAACTCGAAAACTAGCATTTCAGTTTGACTTGGTTGACTAATGAACATGGATATCGAGTGATTGAGTGCTAAAAGTGTTCAGCTTGAGATTCAGCCTTACTCTGTCTGGTCTGATACTCTCTAGTCGTGGACTTTACAATCACTGTTTCTCTGATTCTGCCAAGAGATCTCAGATGAAAATATTATTCTAATAGAAAATATGGCACAACATACATACATACATTCTTTATCTCAAAACATTTCAAATGAAGTCAAATCAAATTGTATTTGTCACATGCGCCAAATACAACAGGTGTAGACCTTACCATGAAATGCTTACTTACAAGCCCTTAACCAACAATGCAGTTCAAGAAATAGAGTTAAGAAAATATTTACTAAATAAACTAAAGTAAAGAAAATGTAAAATCTAAAAGTAACTCAAGAAAATTACATAACAAAAACTAGGCTATATACAGGGTGTCACGCCCTGACCTTAGAGATCCTTTTTATGTCTCTATTTTGGTTTGGTCAGGGCATGAGTTGGGGTGGGCATTCTATGTTTTGTTCTATGTTTTCTATTTCTGTGTGTTTGGCCGGGTGTGGTTTTCAATCAGAGGCAGCTGTCTATTGTTGTCTCTGATTGAGAACCTTACTTAGTTTGTTGGTGATGTGGACACTAAGGAACTTGAAACTCTCGACCCGCTCCACTTCAGCCCAATGAGAAATATTTGCCATTAGAAATACTGCAACTGATTGACTGTTATGTGAACCATGAGGCAATTCAATCCCAACAGAATGGGCAGGAAGACCGGCCTAGGTCTAGGAGCTGAGCACAGGGCTGCTGAAAGATTGGATGGGCTAAGGGTTGGGGGCTTAGAGCGCTTGTAAAACCAGAGGGACCTGTCTACACTATATAAAAACCACCAGTGAGACCTCAATAACATTGAGACTGATTCCGGTAGAAATAACAAGCCTGACCTTTCAGCACCCATTTAGAGTGTGTGCACACACATGTCTTTGTGTGTGAATGAGTGAATTTTTAAGAGATATCATTTAACTGTGTGTGTGCTCGTGTGTCTGTACACGTGTGTGAATGTGTGTGTGTGTACACCGTTGTGTGTGCTTTTGTGCACTTGTGTGCTCACTTGTGCGTGCATATCCTACTCTGTCTGGCAGGAGGATTGGATGTGTGTGTCTTGGCTCTGGCGCTGGTGTAATTCAGATGAAAAATGTGCGTGGACAGCTGGCTACCTGTTATCACTCCAAATATTTTCTTTCTCCCAGTTTAACTTCAACAAATGACTGCAAATTCAATTAAATGCAGCTAATGTCATTTGAATCAACCTCTTGTTGGAGGAGAGGGTTACTCACACTGAGCCCTGAGGTACACTGTGGCTATGAGGTTAGAGGTCAGGGGTCATGAATAAAAGGTATAATTGTCCCATTTCCCCTGACATGATCACTGAAACAACCATGAAATGGCTGCAGGTATGTGACCTGCACTAGGCTACATTGAGTTACACAATATATCACGCATTTCATGACATGCGAGCAGCCTCACCTTCCTTATATAAGTATCACTCAGTCACTGTGGCTTGTGCACAATGACAGCAGCAGTTGGTGCTTTGGCTCCACAAACATCACAATTATCCTGTCAATATGGTCTTTCAAGTCTGAATTGTCCTAACCACTTGAAAATTAGGGAATGAGGGATGGCAAATAGAGGGGTTGGCGATGGGAGATGAGACGTCTGTTTAATGTCTCATCAATGCTGTTGCACCTTCTGGTAATGTTCCTTCTACCTCATCAGCAGCAGTGGAGTGATGCGAGGCTGTGGAGTAGGTCCACACACACATAGAGACACAAACAAATGCAAGCACACAAACACACTCTCTCTCTCTCTACGTAGTGTTCATAGCGCCCCCTGGAGACCATGCCAAGGCCCAAGTCGTGCCAGGCGTGTTGGCGGACGAGAGCCACATGCCTGGCCTTGTTTAGCCTCAGCTCTTTTTTTTAGAGAGAGGAGAGGGATACCACCATCGCTGCCTGCTTCCAAATGCCCACATACAGTACAGACTTACAGTACAGACTTACAGTCCTGAGTAAAAGATCTACCAAACATCCATCATTTTAAAATATGAAAATATGATTGTTTTCGTAAAGAGGCAAGCCTTATGTTAGAAGACTTTGATCTCATTATCATCATCAGCAGCAGCGTAGGGCTATGGTCTAAACACATGCACACACACACACACAGGTTGGCCAGGGGTGTGAGCCAGGGGTGTGGGAGAGCTGCGCATGCCCTGCCTTGAGAGGGATGTCACACAGCACAATAGCTGCCTGCTGCCTGGTGCTAAAAACCACTTACAGGACTTACAGACAGTGCCCTGGATAAAGGACCCACCAAGCTTGCCCTTGCAGAAACTACACAAGGCATGCACATATTCCTGTTTTTCTAAAAAAGCAAGCCACTTACTTCATATGAGTTTGACAGCACAGCACGGGGCATTCAAAGATCGTTCCAGAAAAGGTTATGAAACCCCACTTGATATTTGGCTACTGTATATTTGCCGAACTGGCACTTGAAGGATCCAAACCATGTAAAATTAATAAATAATATGTTGTTTAGCAAGGTACATTTTAGAATACATGAATAATTATCTATCAGTCACAAACATAAATTAAGTAAGAAACAATCTGGCCATTATAGCCACACGTACTCTTGATCTCTACCCGGTACAGCCAGAAGAGTATGGGCCACCCCTCTGAGCCGGGTTTCTCTGTTGGTTCTGCTCCCTTCTGCTTTTTGGAGTCTAGGCCGGGTTACTGTAAAGCACACTGTGATAATTGCTAATGTGAAAAGGGCTTCGTTAAATAATTTGATTTGATGACCCCAGCAGAAATGGAACCGCCGACGCTGTAATTCCTAGTGCCACACTCTTACCAACTGAGCCACGCAGGATCCACCTCTGTGAGTCTTAATGCCATCTGACATGAACAGTAGTAAAAAAAACACCAGCCAGCCTTCTGCCCTCAGAAGAGTTAAAACCACACTTTATTAGATTAGAAATAACAGTGGTTCCTATGAACCGTGGTTCCTGTGAGCAGGCCAGTCCTGGCCCGGTCCAGAGACTCTGTACTTCATAAGAGCTAGCTAGCTCTCTGCAAACGTGGCACTGGTGTTTGTGATCTATGCTAATAAAACGCCGTCAGGAGCCTTTCCTGTTTTGTCTTCACGCTGCACCAGCAATCATTCAAGCTCTGAACGAATTCCTCTCCGTGTTTTCTTTACACAGGCAATAGAGGTAGAGGGTTAACCCCGGAGCAGAGCCGTGCCTGCCTAACTCCAAGGGTTCTCCATGGGCCGCAATCAGGAAGTCAAATATGACCCATAAATTGAGAGTTTCAGTCCAGTATTGGCTTTGGTCTCAATAGGGCTGGTGAGGGATGGTGGGGATGGGGATGTACAAACAGACTGTTGAGAGGGCCATTGAGAGGGCCTCAGGAGCGTGCACACACACTTGCGTGCACACACACACATACACACAAAAAACAAAACACACACACACAATCAATTGTAACAAGGTAGGATAAATCATTCTTATTGGCTAACGGTCTGAAGGCATTACTAACTGTAAGAACCTGGACCTCTGTCTCTGCGATGCCAAAATAAACAATATGTAACTGCCTCAATACAGTCTGATTGCTTGTTTTAAATGGTTCATTTAATCTGGCTTTTTAATGACATTTTATTGGGCCTCTCGTTAGTGGTAAAGTACAGATCCCTTTTCTATCAACATGTACTGTAGGTAATAATATAATTACAAAGAAAATACCTTTCTCGCATTTGGTTTGATAACTTCATTTTGAAAATAACGAGAATATTATTGTTGATAATTTCACTTGACTTGCTTGGGGTTGGTTTAGCGTATTGGCTATCATCCATAGAATATACTTCAAATTAGTGTTGGACGAAGTCAACCTTTGTCCCATCATGATTATATACTCCTAAAACATTGTGTTATATGATGGTATCACCCCCAAATGGCAACCCCCCCCCCCCCCCCAAAAAAAGGTTTGAAAAAAAATATAAAAAGGACGGAAAAATTCACAACATTGAAAAATACCTGTATATTTAGTGGACCCAAATCTTTCCTGTAGCTGTGGCATGAAACAGGTGTGTGGCCATGTCTGTGTGTGCCGAAGCACCCAGATGAAAGCGAGTGACACTGGCTGTGCATGGTGTGATGGGCTACAGAGCAAGCAACTCTGCTGTCCTCAAAACTGGATAATTATAAACCGATTCACATTTTTGCCAAAACCTGCTCTCTTTTTAGGCCTAGGCTACTGTGAATTGAAGGTAGGTTGCACATTGCTAGAATAGTATGGAATTAGGCCTAGGCCAACTATGCTAAACATCATTTTCTTTCATAAGCTTACCTCAGCTGTAGCCTGAGGTTTCTTTAAACTTCTAATTCGATTTGACCATCTTGGTCTAGCTTGCGCTTCTTGTGGCCTGAAAAATACACTGAGAATGCCAAACATTAGGATCACCTTCCTAATATTGAGTCAACCCCCCCCCCTGGTCAGTCTATGTCATGGAAAGAGCATGTTCTTAATGTTTTATATACTCAGTGTAATTTGTCATTCAAAATAAAGTTGTGATTGAGAATAGCTTAGACTTTGACTTACATAATTGTTCCCATTTAAAAGCAGCAATTTTAGGACATTAAACACTTGATTTGAAAATTTGTAACTACTTTTCATAACTTTAATTAATGGGCCAATGCAGCCATTTTTATCTCAATATCAAATCCTTTCTGGGTAACAATCAAGTACCTTAGGGTGATTGTTTTCAATTCAAATTGTCAAACATTTCCCAAGCAAGAATTTTGCTAGGACTGTAAGTGACTGGTCTTATTGGTCTATTAACCAGGCAGGCCAAAACTCCATCCAACCAAAACAGGCTGTAATACCAGGCAGTGTTTTCAAATATACTAAAAGTATGTGGACACCTGCTTGTCGAACATCTCATTCCAAAATTGTGGGTATTAATATGGATTTGGTCCCCCTTTGCTGCTAAAACAGCCTCCACTCTTCTGGGAAGATTCCACTAGATGTTGTAACATTGCTGCGGCAACTTGCTTCCATTCAACCACAAAACCATTAGTGAGGTCGGGCAGTGATGTTGGGCAATTAGGCCTGGCTTGCAGTCAGCATTCCAATTAATCCCAAAGGTGTTCGATGGGGTTGAGGTTAAGGCTCTGTGCAGACTAGATCCACACCGATCTCGAGTAAACCATTTCTGTATGGACCTTGCTTTGTGCACATGGGCAGTGTCATGCTGAAACAGGAAAGGGCCTTCCCCAAATTGTTGCCACTTAGTCGGAAGCAAAGAATCGTCTAGAATGTAATTGTATGCTGTTGCGTAAAGATTTCCCTTCACTGGAACTAAGGGGCTTAGCCCGAACCTTGAAAAACTGCCCCAGACCATTATTACTTCTCCAACAAACTTTATAGTTGGCATTATGCATTGGGGTAGATAGCGTTCTCCTGGCATCCGCCAAACCCAGATTCGTCCGTCAGACTGCCAGATGGTGAAGCGTAATTCATCACTCCAGAGAACACGTTTCCAGTGCTCCAGAGTCCAATGGCGGCGAGATTTACACCACTCCAGCTGACACTTGGCATTGCGCATGGTGATCTTAGGCTTGTGTGCGGCAGCTCAGCCATGGAAACCCATTTCATTAATCTCCCGACGACAGTTCTTGTGGCGACTTTGCTTTCAGAGACCGTATGGAACTCGGTAGTCGGTGTTGCAACCAAGGACAGATGATTTTTACACGCTACACGCTTCAGCACTCAGCACTTCTGTGAGCTTCTGTGAGCTGGTGTGGCCTACCACTTCGCAGCTGAGCCGTTGTTCCTCCTAGACTTTCCACCTCACAACAGCACTTACTTTCCACCTCACAACAGCACTTACAGTTGAACATGGCAGCTCTAGCAGGGCAGAATTTAGAAGAATTCACCTGTTGGAAAGGTGGCATCCTGTGATGGTGCCGCATTGAAAGTCACTGAGCTCTTCAGTAAAGCCATTCTACTGCCAACGTTTGTCTATGGAGATTATATGGCTGTGTGCTCAATTTTATACAGCTGTCAGCAATGGGTGTGGCTGAAATAGCCTTATCCACTCATTTGAAGGGGTGTCCACATACTTTTGTGTGTATATAGTGTAGCGCTTACCCTAAAAGGGGATTTTCATTATTTTCACAGTACTATTCCAACCTTATAGTGTGGAATAATATACAAAACACAGGATAATCTTGTTGTTGACTGCACTGGGCCTTTAATGCTTTTATGATATTTCAATAAGTAGGATTACTAAACTTTTGACCTTTGCTCAAATGTAAAGTTCGGTCAAATTTGTCATTAGGTTTTTATATTAAGCTATTGTTTGTGCTATCTCTCATATGCTCAGTATTACCTTAGGCCTACCATATTAGGAAATTATTCAAACATAACTTAAAACCTAAGCCTAGAACTCCATGAGATACATCCATTGCATAATCATGAAATGGTCATGAAATCAATCAAAGAATAACAAAAGTATCACAAAAACGTCAGTATACACTACTACTCTTTTAACTGTCAGGCCACCCACAGCCAAAGACATACTGCAGATCATACCATACATCTATAACTATTTTATTCTCAAACCACACATATCTAGAGTGGAATAACACAGGGCAAAATGGAACGTGTGCACACAGACACAGTCAATACTTCTCTCTCACTCTCTATTTCTCTATCACACAGACACACAGACACACATACACACACAGCTAAAGTCATTTGCATGCTGGGGGGCCTAGTCTGAAGGAAAATTAAAATATATTTTCCATTCTCCAATAGAGCCAGGAGCGGCAAGGCCAGAGAAAAGATCTAATTACGCACTAACACACTGCAGCTGCCCTCCTCTCCCCTTCTCTTTTCCTCAATTTTATTAACTTCTCTTTCCTCCTCACACAGTCATTCTCGATACATCTCATTCCCTCCCCCTCTCTCTTTCTCAAACACACACCTTCTCTTCCTTTCTCTTCTCTTCTCTCACACTCATTTGCTATTCTGCTCTCTCACCCTCTCTTTCTCAAACACACTACTCTCCCTTTTTCTTATTTTTTTTAAATACTATTTTTTTTATTCCTTAAATTTTTACACTCCAAAAACACACGTATACATACAAACAACAACTTACAGACACACGCAAATGCTCACACCCCCATCCCTAGTGCCTGCATTATTGTTTGCCACGTGACGTTAAATTGTACCAATTTGTCTTTCTCGGTTGACCACACTATTTCAATAATAAATATTTCAATTATTCCATTGTGTCTATGATGGCAGATGGAAGTCAATCAAAGTTTTTTGTATATATTTTGTCAAGATGAGCAATGAGAAGAGAATAAACCAGCCCATTGGGTATTTATTTAACCAGGCAAGTCACTTAAGAACAAATTCTTATTTACAATGACATTCTAGGAACAGTGGCTTAACTGCCTTGTTCAGGGGTAGAACAACAGATTTTTACCTTGGGAACTCGATATAGCAACCTTTCGGTTACTGGCCCAACACTCTAGGCTACCTGCCGCCCCTCACTACCCCCCTATATACCTTGTCTTGAAATATGCAAACAAAAGGATAAAAATAATGTTTACATTGTAATACTTCTGAAAGGCAATTTTCTAGCTCTGCCCACAGCTTCTGGACAACATGCCATTCCCAGAGAGCATGGATTATTGAGACATTATTAGTTTTACACTTGAGACATGACTCTGCTGTTGTGCTGTAGAACTTGTATAATAAAATATATTCACAATAGTTTATACTGGGTTAAGTGTACAATGTCGTTACCTGTCATTCTGTTAGTTATGTTCCAACTTTCCTTCCATCTTGTGCCATCAGTTCTTTGGTCTTGGTTCCAACAGTATATATTTTTTTCTAAGAGATTGTCATTTTGGATATTCTCTCTGCAAGGTTTTGTATATCTTCCCTATCATATGAACATCCTTTTCTGGCTCAAATACGATTCCCTCAAGGCGCAGGATGTTCCCTAGTGCGGGAAGGGTGGCCTGAGTGAAAAAGTTAGGGAACCCCTGATCTATCTCACTCAACCTGGCAGACAAGGAGCACTGTATATAATATATACAAATATACAGTATGGAAGAACAGTGAGGGTATACATTTTAGTATGTGTGACCCCAGCAGTAACCAAACCCACGAGCCACACAGGGCCACTGCAGTAGTAAGGTACTAAATGAGACGTATGGAAGAGTCTTGGTTGGGGTGGTTTAGCTGGGAAGACTGCAGGAAGGTGCAATGTTGGGTAGGCCCGCTTACCTATGGAAACTGTCGGTTGGTTGGCTCAAATATCGGGTATAACAAAATAATATACAGTATTGCAAAGTAGTATTTGTAGTAATAACAGTAGAGTAGTGGAATGTAAAAAAAGGTTGCTGAGGGGAAACTTAATAATGGACTGTACTGATATCCTTGGTATATGGCCAAGTTATCGTTACTCAACATGTATCTATTATTACTTTTACTATTATGAGTTTTACTTTTCTATTATTTCTCTATTTTCTTTCTCACTGCATAGTTGGTTCACAACTGTTGTTACGAAGCATGTGACGATTGAATTTGATTTGAGAATGGGTTAAGGCAGGGTGCAGGGGGGTGGTGGTAGAGTCATGTCAAGATCCTGGTTTACATTAATACAGAGATTTTCTATGTTCACGGCACAAATAAGCAACCCTGATATCAAAACAATACTTGCAGCAGCAAGCCCCTGATTCTGTGAACTCCACGTAGGGTGCCAATAATCTACAGGTTAGAATGGTGTAGATGAGCCTGGACTCGAACCAGGATCTCCTGGCACTCGGGAGGCCGTTCCTGAGTTAATTAAGCAAGTAACATCCCAACATGCTTAGGGTATTGTATACATATGCCGAGTTGACCATTCTTTTTGGCTACCATGGCTAGAAGAAGAGAAGAAGAATAGGGGGTTTAAAGGGTGTGTGTGTGTGTGTGCAGATTGCAACCCGAATGAACACTTATGGAATTCTGGAGCGGCACCTGAGACAGAATTTACCCCACCATCAAAAAAACACTCGTGGAAGAATGGTGTTGCATCCCAACAATAGAGTTCCAGACACTTGTAGAATATATTGCTTTATTTTGGTAGTTACCTGTGCATACTGTTGAGAAGATACTATATGTGAGAGAGTACAGACATGCTCCCCTAGAATTATCTTTTCATGTTGTGATCAGGGTGGCATAGCACCACAGTATTATCCTCTTCAAATTGTTGTTTTTGTTTGACACGGACTAATATGGAAATCCGTAAGGAAAACAAGCTATTTGTTATTTTCACAATGGCTGAAAAACTGGGTAAAGCCATGTTCAGAATATGATTTTTTCAACTCTGAGGTATTTATTTGGCACAAGTCCACAGGAAGGCAGGAAAGAATGTGGCACATTGCAATTACATACCTGTTAAAGGTGGTATGACTCATAGGACTGAACAAGAACAGAGGCCTCATGTATAAACCATAAGTAGGGGAGAACGAGGTAAGTTGTCAAACTGTTCATACCTCCAACACTAGAGGCGGATAACTCAAAAATCAAATAGCTACTTTGTGTGACTACATGTTCTATGGTCAACTTCCTGTTCACATGTGGTCAATGTCACTCTAATCTGCGGTGAGCATAACTTTCTTATTTTCCCCTTCAAAAGTAAAAAATTGGCACTTTGGGTAGACGTGGATTCAAACAAGTAGGGTCACTGACCTCCGCTGAAAGGGGAACCCTCGTCACGCTGGCTTGTGCTGTCTCAGCCACAGGGAATAGTATACCTCCATATTTTATATTCCCACGTGTCAACTTCTGCGATCATTTCCTGGCAAATCCCTCTGGGTGGATGAAAGATGTGCACTTTGTTGACTTCCTGAAACATTTCATCAAGCATACAAGGTGCTCAAAGGAGAAGCGCTGTTTACTCCTTTTGGACAAAACCACAAGTCTCATCTGTCCATTGACGGACTCAATTATGCAAAATAAAATGGCATAATTATGCTGTCATTCCCATCCTATCGCTCTCATTGGCTTCTACCCTTAGACAGGTCTGTCTACGGGTATCTAAAAAGGCACATCAACACCGTGTGTGATGCCTGGATGAGGAAAAATCCCGGGAAAACAATCTCAATTTATGACATTCCTGGGATTGTGGCAATTGCCTATCCTCTGGCTGCAACCCTCTTGAATATTCAGGCTGGCTTCAGGGTGGCTGGGGTACAACCTTACAACAGGGATGTAAACTCATTAAAAAAATAAGCGTCCTCTCACTGTCAACTGCGTTTATTTTCAGCAAACTTAACATGTGTAAATATTTGTATGAACATAACAAGATTCAACAACTGAGACATAAACTAAACAAGTTCCACAGACACGTAACTAACAGAAATGGAATAATGTTACCCAGAACAAAGGGGGGTCAAAAGTAATAGTCTGGTGTGGCCACCAGCTGCAGTAAGTACTGCAATGCATCTCCTCCTCATGGACTGCACCAGATTTGCCAGTTTTTGCTGTGAGATGTTACCCCACTCTTCCAACAAGTCACCTGCAAGTTCCCGGACATTTCTGCGGGGAAGGGCCCTAGCCCTCACCCTCCGATCCAACAGGTCCCAGACGTGCTCAATGGGGTTGAGATCCGGGCTCTTCACTGGCCATGGTAGAACACTGACATTCCTGTCTTACAGGAAATCATGCACAGAATGAGCAGTATGGCTGGTGGCATTGTCATGTTGGAGGGTCATGTCAGGATGAAGCTGTAGGAAGGGTACCACATGAGGGAGGAGGATATCTTCCCTGTAACGGACAGCGTTGAGATTGCCTGCAATAACAACAAGCTCAGTCCGATGATGCTGTGACACACAACCCCAGATCATGACGGACCTTCCACCTCCATATCGATCACGCTCCAGAGTACAGGCCTCGGTGTAACGCTCATTCTGTCAACGATAAACGCGAATCCGACCATCACCCCTGGTGAGACAAACCGTGAGCACCTTTTGCCAGTCTTGTCTGGTCCAGTGACGGTGGGTTTGTGCCCATAGCCGACGTTGTTGCCGGTGATGTCTGGTGAGGACCTGCCTTACAACAGGCCTACAAGCCCTCAGTCCAGCCTCTCTCAGCCTATTGCGGACAGTCCAAGCACTGATGGAGGGATTGTAAAATAATAAATATAAAATAAATGCCATTTAGCAGACGCTTTTATCCAAAGCGACTTACAGTCATGTGTGCATACATTCTACGTATGGGTGGTCCCGGGGATCGAACCCACTACCCTGGCGTTACAAGCGCCATGCTCTACCAACTGAGCTACACAGGACCACATTGTGCGTTCCTGGTGTAACTCGGGCAGTTATTGTTGCCATCCTGTACCTGTCCTGCAGGTGTGATGTTCGGATGTACCTATCCTGTGCAGGTGTTGTTACACATGGTCTGCCACTGCAAGAATGATCAGCTGTCCATTCTGTCTTCCTGTAGCACTGTCTTAGGCATCTCACAGTACGGACATTGCAATTTATTGCCCTGGCCACATCTGCAGTCTTCTGCCTCCTTGCAGCATGCCTAAGGCCTGTTCATGCAAATGAGCAGGGACCCATCTTTCTTTTGGTGTTTTTCAGAGTCAGTAGAAAGGCCTCTTCAGTGTCCTAAGTTTTCATAACTGTGACCTTATTTGCCTACGATCTGTAATCTGTTAGTGTCTTTAACGACTGTTACACAGGTGCATGTTCATTAATTGTTTATGGTTAATTGAAAGAGCATGGGAAACAGTGTTTAAACCCTTTACAATGAAGATCTGTGAAGTTCTTTGGATTTTAACAAATGATCTTTGAAAGACGGGGTCCTGAAAAAGGGACGTTTCCTTTTTTGCTGAGTTTATTTCTGGAAACCGAGTTTGTGCCATCCTACGTTACAGATCGCCCCATTTAGAACCCAACCCTACCAGGCCCCAGCACCAACCCTGCCCTGCCTGGGCCCCAGCAACATTCCAGTCCTGCCAGGCCGCAGCATCAACCTGCCAGGCTCCAGCACCATTCCAGCCATGCCAGGCCCCAGCACCAACCTGCCAGTTTCCAGCACCAACCTGCCAGGCTCCAGCACCAACCTGCCAGACTCCAGCACCATTCCAGCCCTGCCTAGCACGAGCTCAGTCACAGACCTGCCCAGTTCTTATGCTAGCACCAGCTCACCCTCGCCCAGCAATGCCATTGCTGACAGCGGACTACCAACTCCAGAGGACACCCGGCCATATCCAAAAGCTGGCCCCTGAAAACCAGCTTGCAGAGGAAGAAAACGGCGCAAAACATCAATTGTAACTGACACCCCAGAAATGCAGGCACCAGAAATGGAAAAGATGAATGCAGAATTTCCGAAGAAAGGGAAGCAAGGGGGGAGTTCTGGGTCTGCAAAGAACAAGAAGGCAGCTAAAAAAAGATGTTTATATTTAATGAATACAAAATATGTGCCCTTCTTTCATTCGGTATGACATTTATACCATTGTGATGTATTGAGCCAAGTAAATGTTAGACAGCGTGAAAAGTGTGACAAAATACCTCGCTCTCCCCTTCGTACAAAACATACCCCGTATTTTTCACACAAAAGTTGGCATTTGGAAACATTTTGCTTGACGGCAATACAGTCCATTATTACTATGCATAAGACCTCTTCTATTACTTGTTATATTTGACTTGATTATTTTATTATTATTATATTGATTAATGTACTCCATTGTTGAGGATCTAGCACATTCCATTTATCTGCACCTTTTATACCTGCTCTATACTGTGTATTGTATTTGATCACACACACAAACACACAATTCTCTCTGCATGTGTGTTGCGGTTGTAAGGATTTCCACCGTCAACTCTATCTGAGCCAGAACAGAGAAGGAAGAACACACTGAGCATCAGGCTGTTAATTAAGGGGATCTTTCTATGGCTTCACTCCGCCAATGGCTTTTCCAGACACACACTCCACACCAAAAGTGTGGTTGTGTTCCAAATGACAAACTATTCCCTTTTTAGTGTCCCACTTTTGACCAGGACCCATAGGGCTCTGATCAAAAGTAGTGCACTATATAGGGAACAGTGTGTACAGTAGGAGAATCTGAGAAGGTGTTTCACACAGAGGATCTAAACAGGGGCTAAAATTACAATGTGTGGAAATAAATAGCAATATAATACCGATAGTAATGTAGAAAGCACTTTGCTCCACAAAGGGGACACAAGGGGAAAACAAGGGAGAGTTAAGTGAGGTAAGTGTCCACGATGTTGGACCGCAGAAAGGATAGCGGAAAACCAATGACTGGAATGGAGAGATGATCAGCTTTCCAACATCAGCAAATATTGGTGTGTTTGTGCGTGTGTGTGCGTGTGTGTGTATCAGGCCCACAGTTACAGTACTCCCCTCTTCTGAACCAGGGCCCAACATTAGGGCCAGATACTGTGGAAACAGCGCATAAAGTGCTTTGAGTCATCAATTCATCATTACGGGTCCAATCAGGGGGCACAGCAGAGAGTGTGTGTGTGTGTGTGTGTGTGTGTGTGTGTGTGTGTGTGTGTGTGTGTGTGTGTGTGTGTGTGTGTGTGTGTGTGTGTGTGTGTGTGTGTGTGTGTGTGTGTGTGTGTGTGTGTGTGTGTGTGTGTGTGTGTGTGTGCGCTCCTGCGCTAGCAGAGTGAACAAGTTGAGAGCTGCCTGCCTGGCGTTCGTCGGTTTCATAGCCAGTTGACGAGCTGTCTTCTGTTACTACACAAGCTGCTTTATTTGGTGCAAATGAGCCCTGTGTCTTCGGTATCTGTTTACAAAGTGCTGCTTCGGGCAGGCTTTGAAGGGAAAACTGCGGTTCCTCAGGGCATCATAGTAAACCAAATGCAAATTGCAGCATGAAATCTCTCTCCTGGAACACACAGCTTTAAGTGCAGAAGCATGGTGCAGCAGAACAATAGCAACATTATCAAGGCCCCATTCTGTGATGACCAAGGTCTGGGAACCACAGGAACACAATGAACTTGACCACAGGGGGACCACAGGCCGACCACTTAGACAGCAATAGTCCACACCGCAGATTAAACAAGGGCCGAACAGTGACCCGTTTTAAACGGCGGTCCCCAAATTTAGACCCCAAAGTACTTGGACCACAGACTGCATGCTCTGGGACTGCGTGACCAGAGACAGAGCTGAACAGTACCATTGAGGTGAACTTAAGAGAAAACAGTGTGTGCTTCAATGAAACATCACCGCTATGGAATAGCTTGATTAGATCTCTCTTTCTCTCCTTATGAGTCTGTACTGCAGATGAGCTCCAGGACGAGGGGAAGGGGATAACAACAGAGCACTTACTACAGACAAAGACAGATAGAGAGAGACAAAGAAAGACAAAGAGCACAGATAAATCCTAAGAGTTCAGTGGGAAAGCCTACACCGCTTAAGTATAAGCATATGGAAGGGCATCGTGCCAGGGCTACAGTCTGAGTGTATGGCAGTGTGGGCATAGTGCCAGGGCTACGTCCGGCAGGCAGGGGGCAGATTGAGGACCATGGAGTTGCTCCAGGACATAGTCTGAGGGTTTGGATCAGGTCCAGCCCAGCTGGGGGCAGAACAGGGGAGTCAAGTCCGCCCACTGCGGCACAGCCCACCTGCTGACAGATTTATGAACTTGGGCCCTGGCTGTATACCCTGGCTCTGGCCTGGCCAACAGAGAAGGCCCTGGGCAAACATGCTAACCAAATTACATCACATTGTACTGCTCTCTCCCTGTCGCCTACTCTTTGTTTGTTTCTTCTCTTTTTCTTTCTCAATCTCTTTTCTTTCTCTTTCACTCCGCTCTCGTTCTCTTTCCTTCCCATTTGCCTTATTACTTACACTCTATCTCATTTTCTTTTCTCCTCATTTAATTTTTCTCTTACTGAGATTTTCTGTCCTTGTCGGCAATCTTGCAGCCGTAAATCATGAAGATGATATGTGACTGGTCCAACTATTTCCTGTATGTCTCCATGATTCACACGTTCTATTTCAAGTGATATCTCATGACATCGTGGAACAAATGTTTTTAAAAAAAAAAACTTTTTGAAATGCCACTCACTAATCAAATCATCTGAGCTGACTACAGTCACACTGAGCTACAGTAAACCAATGGAATGGAAGAAAAGAGAACCGGAGAGGAGAAAAGGTGACTGAGAGGAATCTGGGATCCAAAGACAGAAAGCCAGAGGGCCGTAGAGAGTCAGTGAGCCAGGGTGCAGCTATGGTGGAGCTATGCTGGGCTGAGCTGGGGTGAGGTGAGAGGTACACCTGCCTGGCTGATTAAGCCTGTGACAATAGGCTCTCTGTTCCTACCTGTCCACCTGTCTGCAGGGCAGAGGCCCTATAGGCCCTCTCTCCCCCCTACCTGTCCAACACAGAATTCCTCCACTGTACAGTATGTGTATACACAGACATGCCTGACTAGGCTGCCTACACACACATGCATAGCCAACAAACACACGTGTAGACCATGTACTTAAACACACACAAATACCTACACACAGGTGCGCCTACATGTGTGCATTGACACACAAACACACAACAATGTGAGTTATTTACTAAACATTTCCCCCATTCCACCATTAATACTCTCTCTCCACAGACCTGTTGGACATACACACAGCCTGGATGTCCTGCAGCCATCCTTACCAGAGTTCCATCATCACTCAGCTCATATTTACTCTCCTGTCCAACACACTACGCTTCAGAACACACTACGCTTCAGAACACACTACCCATTCCCCGCCGTTTGTGTATGTCTGATTCTCCTAGTCGTTTGTCAGTCATCCGGTTTAAACCCGACAAAATGCTTTACAAATAAAATGATGTACTGAACAATCGAGTCGTACTGATTTTTCAATGTCCATATTGACTGATCCAATGCACCTCCTGACTGTCTGACTCTCGTCAATCTGTTGTCCTTAGATGATATGGTTGTACCATAGAAATATGGGTTGGACACAATGCACAGTGTATTCGGAAAGTATTCAGACACCTTGACCGTTTCCACATTTTCTTACATTACAGCCTTATTCTAAAATGTTTTAATTCCTCATCAATCTACACACAATACCCCATAATGACAAAGCAAAAACAGGCTTTTAGAAATGTTTGCAAATGAATAAAATAAAAAAAACTGAAATATTACTATTACTATCAGGATAAGGTAAGACCCAGATGCAGACCGCGTCGAAGTAACAATGTTTATTACAGCAACAGGGGAAAAGATACAGGACGGCAGGCAGAATGGTCAGTCGGGTGGGATCAGGATCAGGGTCAGGGGCAGGCAGAATGGTCAGTCGGGTGGGATCAGGATCAGGGGCAGGGGCAGGCAGAATGGTCAGTCGGGTGGGCTCAGGATCAGGGTCAGGGGCAGGCAGAATGGTCAGTCGGGTGGGATCAGGATCAGGGTCAGGGGCAGGCAGAATGGTCAGTCGGGTGGGCTCAGGATCAGGGTCAGGGGCAGGCAGAATGGTCAGTCGGGTGGGCTCAGGATCAGGGTCAGGGGCAGGCAGAATGGTCAGTCGGGTGGGCTCAGGATCAGGGTCAGGGGCAGGCAGAATGGTCAGTCGGGTGGGCTCAGGATCAGGGTCAGGGGCAGGCAGAATGGTCAGTCGGGTGGGCTCAGGGTCAGGACAGGCAGAATGGTCAGTCGGGTGGGCTCAGTGTCAGGGGCAGGCAAAATGGTCAGTCGGGTGGGCTCAGGGTCAGGACAGGAAGAATGGTCAGTCGGGTGGGCTCAGGGTCAGGACAGGCAGAATGGTCAGTCGGGTGGGCTCAGGGTCAGGGGCAGGCAGAATGGTCAGTCGGGTGGGCTCAGGGTCAGGACAGGCAGAATGGTCAGTCGGGTGGGCTCAGGGTCAGGACAGGCAGAATGGTCAGTCGGGTGGGCTCAGGGTCAGGACAGGCAGAATGGTCAGTCGGGTGGGCTCAGGGTCAGGACAGGCAGAATGGTCAGTTGGGTGGGCTCAGGGTCAGGACAGGCAGAATGGTCAGTCGGGTGGGCTCAGGGTCAGGGGCAGGCAGAATGGCCAGTCGGGTGGGCTCAGGGTCAGGACAGGCAGAATGGTCAGTCGGGTGGGCTCAGGGTCAGGACAGGCAGAATGGTCAGTCGGGTGGGCTCAGGGTCAGGACAGGCAGAATGGTCAGTCGGGTGGGCTCAGGGTCAGGACAGGCAGAATGGTCAGTCGGGTGGGCTCAGGGTCAGGACAGGCAGAATGGTCAGTCGGGTGGGCTCAGGGTCAGGGGCAGGCAGAATGGTCAGTCGGGTGGGCTCAGGGTCAGGACAGGCAAGGGTCAAAACCAGGAGGACGAGAAAAGAGAGACTGGGGAAAAGCAGGAGCTGATACAAATAACGTTGGTTGACTTGACATGCATAAGATGCATAAGACTTCCGTGTGGCTCTATGCCAGCTCCACCCGACAGCTTTTACGACCGTGTCTGTGAGTGTGTGTGTGTGTGTATATACAGGCAGGTACTGTATGGTGCGTAACAGGTCTTGACACCACATACTTCTGGTAATCTGGACACAGGGATTCCGGAATCACTTTTTTCCAGCCAAAGCTAACAAAGACCTCATTTTCAACCCTCCATTCCACCTTGCTCTATATTCTACTCTATTTCTGGTAAATGTCCAGTGATTGGTTGAAACTGTGAACCCTCTTTTTGTACTGCATTGATGGTTCAGTTTAATTTAATAAAATTGCAATGATTTGACTGTTTTATGTGTAAATAGTGCAGTGATTGGTCAAATTTGCTAGCCCTCGCATAATATGCAAGGAATTGTTGATTTTGCTAATTACTTTATGTTGTGATCGCATAACTGCGTGTGTGTACCTGCACATGCGGTGCATGCATGCATGCATGCATGGGTGAGTATAAAAGAGCGTGGTGCATGCATGCATGGGTGAGTATAAAAGAGCGTGGTGCATGCATGCATGGGTGAGTATAAAAGAGCGTGGTGCATGCAAGCATGGGTGAGTATAAAAGAGTGTGGTGCATGCATGCATGGGTGAGTATAAAAGAGCGTGGTGCATGCATGCATGGGTGAGTATAAAAGAGCGTGGTGCATGCATGCATGGGTGAGTATAAAAGAGCGTGGTGCATGCATGCACGGGTGATTATAAAAGAGCGTGGTGCATGCATGCATGCATGGGTGAGTATACAAGAGCGTGGTGCTTGCATGCATGGGTGAGTATAAAAGAGCATGGTGCATGCATGCATGGGTGAGTATAAAAGAGCATGGTGCACGCATGCATGCATGGGTGAGTATAAAAGAGTGTGGTGCATGCATGCATGGGCGAGCATAAAAGAGCGTGGTGCATGCATGCATGCAGGCATGGGTGAGTACACAAGAGAGTGGTGCATGCATGCATGCATGGGTGAGTATAAAAGAGAGTGGTGCATGCACGCATGCATGGGTGAGTATAAAAGAGCGTGGTGCATGCATGCATGCATGCATGGGTGAGTATAAAAGAGCATGGTGCATGCATGCATGCATGGGTGAGTATAAAAGAGTGTGGTGCATGCATGCATGGGTGAGTATAAAACAGCGTGGTGCATGCATGCATGCATGGGTGAGTATAAAAGAGTGTGAGAGATTATTTTTGAGCCTGTGGCTGTCTGAAGACAATGATCAAACTACAGACACCACAAGAACTCCCAGATCTTTTGTGGTCACACACCATTCCCCCCTCGCAAAGCAGAGTCGTTCAGAGTTGGTCGCTAGTACATTTTAAAAGTTAACAGACTCAAGAGTTATGGCTCTGGGATAATGGTTAAAATTCTTCAAAATGTACCAATAAGACTTTAGCAAAGAGAACTCCAGAGTAATGGCCTGCAATTAGAACCTTTATTGAAAGCAAAAAGTCCTAGGCATTTCACTTTTAAACTCTCATAGAAGGACTTGGCCATATTTTAACAATGATAATATATCTTGTTAAACCAAATAAGGTTAAGAGACCGTGCTAGTTTCCAACTAGTTTAACAAAAACAAAGACACTTCTGAACCCGCACCAATTTGTCACAAAATATTTGCCCCATTTTTCCAAAGCACAGTTAAGCACAAACCTTTAGAGCGAAAGTGTGAGGCCATATTCTTCAATGCCCATATTTAAACCCCTCCCAGCTGTGCTCTGTCCCGCGTCCAACGGTATCCATTAGAGGAGAACTAACTCCCCCTTTGAGGGTTCCAACTGCGATTGTTTTATGTGAATCTAATACACAATGTTCAGATTATAGAGTTCCACGTCTCTGCAGTCCTTCCTTACTGCAGTACTGTATCAAAAACCTGTGTGTGGCTGGAAAAGTCAGTCATGGCTATCTCATGAAAGAAAGAGGAAAGTTGAAGCTAGCTAACACACAGCATTCCCTATGGTCCCAGTCCTTATACTCACTGGGATGTGTAAAATATGGAACCCTATGTCCTATATAGTGCACAACGGACCCATGGGCCATGGTCAAAAGTAGTGCACTATAAATGGAATAGGGTGCAATTTGGGATGCAGATTTGTACTCGACACTACCACCGTAGAGATGGGCTTCATGAGACACACAGGTGCTTTAAGGTTCAACACTGCCATCAGGAGGGAGAAGCATTAGATGTATTAATGACGATCGGTTACCATAAAGTAGAACAAAACCAATCCGAAACAGCTCATTTCAGTGGGTCATAAAGCAGATTTGCTCATGAGCTGCTGCTACCAAGGTCTCAACAATGTGTGTCTCTATAAATGTTCCCACTTAAAATGCTCAGTCCTGTAGACACCCTGACCTCCGTGGCAACTGTAAAATGAAGAGTACGTCAAACGCAAGTTCGCATTTTTCATCATGAACCTTGTTCTGGAGGCAGCTCTGCAGAGTGGTCACTAGCTGGAAAATCACCTAACCCTAACCACACTGCTAACCCTAATGTCTAACCCTGACCTTAAATTAAGACTAAAAAGCACATTTTTACCATATAGAACATTTTTACTTTGCAGCTGGCCCATCTAGGTAAATCGCCCAGTTCTGCTAGGTAAATCGCCCAGTTCTGCTAGGTAAATCGCCCAGTTCTGCCTCCAGGAGAAGAATCATCCCAATAAACATCAACCTGCATGTAAAACTTTAATTGGCCCAAAATAAAATAAAAATAACTGAAACAAGTGGTGTGCTCTACTTCGTTTGTTCTACCTCTTCTGCAGGTAGATACAGTACACCTGCAAAGACCGTACCCCTCAGCCCTCGCTTAAAATGTTTTGAGAAGAAAAAAATACACATGGACTGGGCCTTATAAGCCACAAGGAACTTAAATAGTACATCAAATGGACAGAGCAACCACTGTTCTATTTCTGGATTTAAAACAAGGATTCAAAATGGCTGGATAAAGCTTAATCTCTGTGACACCAGAAATCATATAAAATTAACTTCAAAACACATTCTGAATTGAAAACATACCTTGAGAGCATACTTTGGGATGATTCCGGTGATATACAATGGGGTCTGAATTGATTGAAACCCTTGATAAAGATGAGCTAAATGGATTTTTATTTTTTATTTCAAATTACTGAGAAAAAAATACATATCTCAGACTGGCCAATAAAAAGAAAACATTAAGATGGGCAAAAGAACACAGACACTGGTCAGAGATATGGCTTTTTCTTTGCAACTCTGCCTAGAAGGCCAGCATCCCGGAGTCGCCTCTTCACTGTTGACGTTGAGACTGGTGTTTTGCGATTCTATTTAATGAAGCTGAAGTTGAGGACTTGTGAGGCATCTGTTTCTCAAACTAGACACTCTAATGTAATTGTCCTCTTGCTCAGTTACATTTACATTTAAGTCATTTAGCAGACGCTCTTATCCAGAGCGACTTACAAATTGGTGCATTCACCTTATGACATCCAGTGGAACAGTCACTTTACAATAGTGCATCTAAATCTTAAAGGGGGGGGGGTGAGAAGGATTACTTATCCTATCCTAGGTATTCCTTAAACAGTTGTGCACCGGGGCCTCCCACTCCTTTTTCTATTCTGGTTCGAGCCATTTTGAGCTGTTCTGTGAAGGGAGTAGTACATAGCGTTGTACGATATCTTCAGTTTCTTGGCAATTTCTTGCATGGAATAGCCATCATTTCTCAGAACAAGAATAGACTGACGAGTTTCAGAAGAAAGTTATTTGTTTCTGGTCATTTTGAGCCTGTAATCAAACCCACAAATGCTGATGCTCCAGATACTCGATTAGTCTAAAGGCCAGTTTTATTGCTTCTTTAATCAACACAAGAGTTTTCAGCTGTGCTAACATAATTGAAAAAGGGTTTTCTAATGATCAATTAGCCTTTAAAAATGATAAACTTGGATTAGCTAACACAACGTGCCATTGGAACACAGGAGTGATGGTTGCTGATAATGTGCCTCTGTACGCCTATGTAGATATTCCATTAAAAATCAGCCATTCCCAGCTACAATAGTAATTTACAACATTAACAATGTCTACACTGTATTTCTGATTTATTTTATTTTATTTTAATGGACAAAAAATGTTGCTTTTGTTTCAAATACAAGGACATTTCTAAGTGACCCCCAACTTTTGAAAGGCAGTGTATATTGTATACACATTATTTGGGGGAAGTTATGTTATTTTCTGCAATTGCTCAGAGAAAGAGATTTAATAGTAATAATTCAAAAAGGTAGGGGTACATTTTTTAAATTTTCAATACCTTTCAATATTTAACATTGTGAAGATAATGGTTGCCTCTGCACGCAAGTGGATCTTCCAGCAAGAAAATAACCCTAAGGACACATCAATATCTACAAAGAAAAGGTTAATTGACCACAAAATCAACATTTTGCAATGGCTATGGGGTCCCCGGTCTTGAACCCCATTGAACTCGTGCGGTTTGAATTGAAGAGGGCAGTCCATAAGTGAAGGGGAAGGATATCAAGTATCTGGAAAGATTTTGTATGGAGGAATGGTCTAAGATCCCTCCCAATGTGTTCTCCAACTCATAAAACATTTTTAGAAAAGTTCTGTTATCCTTGCACATGTATAGTGCTGGGGTACTGAAAACAGGGGTGCCAATCATTTTAAAGCCTACCTTTTTGAGAAAACATATTATTACTTTCTCTGCGCAATTGGACTAGTATAAAAAAATCATATTTATTGCATGCAATATATCTCAGTATTTTTTATTATTTACAGTGATTTTTTTGGAGTCAATAAATTCGAACCCCACTGAATGTGGCTGGGAAAAGGTTCCTATTGAGCATGTGTTAGAAGAACTGACATTGAATAGTACATTTCATTCAACTCCACAATATCGACTACGCCTCAGAGACACTGGTCAGAATACAATAAAACTTAAGGCTATATGTGCAGACATTCGCATGCATAAATAACAGAAAATTATTTGTGAAAACCATGAAGCTTGTTTGGATAGGTATAGCCCGACTCATTGAGATAAAGGGACCACCTAAACCGCTCTGACGTTTATGAACAAGTGGGGTGTGGTCTATATATAGAAAACAAAGAAGGTTTGAGAGAGGAGAGAAAGCGAGATAATGTTCCAAGCCCATTATGACAACCCACAGTCCAAACTGACTACTACCCACGTCCAGAAACTACACTGCCACTGCCCAGTGTGTTCTCTGCCTTCGCTCCAGATTACTTCAAGATGTGTAGCGCGTGTGAGCGTGTGTGAGTGGGTGCATGTATTATAGAGGGGGCTACTGTATTATATCACCTGTGGTGGTGATCTCAGAAATGTGTTTTCACAGCCACCGTCTCATTACCACATACACCATTAGGCATAATTAAGGCACAGTCACGCAACTCTTCCTTCCATTCACAGCTTCCTTTCCCCTCCCCTCTCCTCCCTTCCTCTCATCTACCCTCCTCTGCTCTCTTCTCCTTTCCCCTGCTACACCATCCCTTTCTCTTCTCTTCCCTCACACACACACAAAACACATACACACACAGCTAACCTTGTGGTGACACACAATTCAGTCCCATTCAAAATCTTATTTTCCTTAACCCCAACCCTAAACCTACCCCTAAGCTGTACTCTTACCCTAACCCTAACCCTAACCTTAACCCAAAAACCTAACCTTAGTCCTAACCCTAGCTCCTAACCCTAACCCTAAAACTAACCCTAAATCCACTTTTGGGCCCCACAAGAACATAACACGTCCACACACGTCCAAACACACACAGAAATTCAGACACATACACACACACCTTAATCACATCCATAGGGAGAGGTTACAGTGCCCAGAAGACATGGGGTCATTTATTTTTTCTAGGTGTCGATACTTACTTGGTGAGTATCAAACACATGATATCTCCTAGCTTTGGTGGAACTCCGACACCAGAGTGGATAGATTTGGTTACTACAAATGTAGAGGATCCCTCACTTTTAACTCTGATAATATGTGAGAAAGTTATTTTAAAGGATGACTACTGAAATAGATCTGTGAAATTCAGTCTCAGTCACAATCTGTCCTTTCTCTCTCTCTCTCTCTCTCTCTCTCTCTCTCTCTCTCTCTCTCTCTCTCTCTCTCTCTCTCTCTCTCTCTCTCTCTCTCTCTCTCTCTCTCTCTCTCTCTCTCTCTCTCTCTCTCTCTCTCTCTCTCTCTCTCTCGGCCCCTTCTCTCTGTCTGTGTTCCTTTCTCCTTCTCTTTCTCACCCCCCACACGTTCTGTTTCTCTCTCTTTTTCCCTCCTGTTGCAGTTGCGCTGGATGCCAGAGACATGAGGAATGTAACTTTCTGTGTTTAAGGGCTTTGGCCGAGGCTGTGGGGCTGCAGCGGTAAAGCAGAGTACTGGCTGGCTCAGTGTAAAGAGTATGGCTGTGCAAATGGATAACAGCCTCATCTGCTGCTAATAAATCACAGAAAGAGATCATCAGAGGATCCACGAGCTTAGCCTAAACCTTGCCTCCTTTCACCTCTCCGTCTCCACTCTCTAACCCCTCATCTCTCCCTTCCCACTGGGCAAATACGTCAGCTCAACATCTAGTTTTGATTTACATTTGGTTGAGTAGTCAACTAAGAATGAATTCAATGTGAAATCAGGTTAAAAAAAATACGAAATGCCCTTACGTTGATTCCTTTTTGCAAATCCAATTAGTTTTCCACATTGATTCAATGTCATCACAATGAGTTTTTGCCATGTGGGTTTTCCCCTATAGTTTCTCTCTCACACAACCTTCTCTATTTTCCTCCTCTCTCTCCCCCTTCTCTCCCCTCTTCCTCCATTACCTCCCCTCTACCTCCCTTACTCTTCTTCCCCCTCTACTCTCTTCTTCCTCGCTCTCTTTCCCCTTCTCCCCCTTTTACTATCATCCTCTTTCTCCCTTTCACCTGACCCAGAGATATTCCCCGCCAGCCTTCATCTTTCCCCTTATAACCTTCGTCTCTCCTCCCTTTCATCTCCTTCTATAAACATCTCACGTCACCCGCACCACAATGACTGGCATTCCACAATAATACCGTCAAAGCTGAAGGCTGTCTGTCTCTCTTTGTCTATGTCTGGCAACACTTCCCTCTGCCCTATAGCGTCTGGGTTTGACACTGTCGCTGCATATAATACAGGAAATACAGCCTGATCCACTGTATACATACAGCAGACGGTACACAGTGTAGTCTACGTCTACAGCTACATCTATATCATACAAACTGACATTGAATATATACATACTTTGGCTCTAATCATAGACAAATAGTCCTTCCAAAGTCAATATTAATAGCATACAGCCTGCATTTGGATGAGATGGATTATACACTAAGGTTTATATAGGGTTTTCTCCATATGGTATGTTTAAAAGAGACGTTTCACAACTTCTCCTCTCATATACTCTGCAACTCTTGGTCTCTATCTCTGTCTGCCTCTTGTCTGACTGTCATCATTCATAGAGAAAGATAGGGAGAGTTCACTCAGAGTAACTTTGTGTTGCAACAGCCTTCAGAAATGAATCTCCAGGCCAGAAGCACCAGCTGAGAAATAATTCCATAGGATTCTGGAGAATTCCTAAGAATTCCAGAGGAGCTTCCAATGCAGAATAAGGTCATCTGGCCCACTAAACCATACATTGTTTATTTACCCACCGGACTCCTCGATTCTCTTTTACAGTTTTGGGTCCCGAACATTTTCAGAAAGGGAGCCATCGCAAAAAGCCTCCTGGTGGCCGTGGCGGCCATTTTTCTATTCCGCCATAGCAGGACAACGTATTTTTATTCAGATCTACTGAACCAAACATGATAACACAGAAAAGGGGGATGTCACCGATGTTTTGATGGTAAAGAATTACAATGATACCATGTACAACATCATGAACTGTTCAGATGATTATGTAATGGTGGATCGCCATGGTAAGTCATGGAAGGATAGCCAATAAATTAGCAGTTTCTGACAATGTCTACACAATAGAATATCATGTCTGTCACATAGAGAGCTGTACAGTTGTCTGCTGCTGTCTTATTGCCCTTGGTTGTGAAAGTGAATACTGTGGGACACTGTGTAAATACACATAACACAGGAAGAGCATTTGATTTATCTGGACTCCAGGACTTCATGGGATGTTCTCATGGGCAGGTATGTACCTCTAGTGCGCTGGTCCGAAATGACACCCACCACTCCTTAACTTATACTGTATTTCAGAAGAGACCGTTTTCATTTTTGAGCACTTCACAATTGTCCTTTATGATTGCACTAGCAGTCAATATAACATCAGTCAAGCTTATTTTGCATGACATCAGAATCAATGAACACAAATGTTATTTATATAACGCTTTTCACAAAAAGGGTGCTTGCTAACATCCTGGCCATGACACCCAAAGAGCAAGCAGCAGTTATATGGCAAGGAAAAAGAATGAAAAGAAGAAACCTTAGCTGTACAGAGCAGAAGGTTGGAGTGCAAGCTGTGACAAGTTGTAAATTTAGACAACAAAGAATAGCAGCGTATATGTGACCACCAGACAGCTGTTCATTTCAGGAGAATCATAATAAATTCATGTCATGGATGACCATCTGATGCATAGTAATATCAGAGTGTACAAGACACAAGTCTGAGAATTGTCCACATATGTGGACAAAGATTGAATATTCGGTATAATTACTCAATCCACGTCATCCCTATTGGGATATAAATCGTCAAAAAGTCTATATCTGGTCATTCAGAACATGTGCCCAAGACATCAGACAATTGTTCTTGATGTGTTCTGTGACAGTCTTCTTGTACTTCTCACTGTTGTCTATTTTGTTTGGCCAGATGATGCAGTAGATTCAGACATCCACTGCTGAAAGACTTAGTAACACTTTTATTTCAATGGTCCATCTGTAGATGTTCTACGGCAGGGTTCTCCAACCCTGTTCCAGGAGAGCTACCCTCCTGTAGGTTTCCCCCCAACCCCAGTGCAAACAAATCTGATTCAAATGATCAGCTACTTAACCAGATACCTATTAGTTGCCCTAGATTAGGGTGAAGTGGAAACCTACTGAAAGGAACAGGGTTGGAGAGCTCCGCTCCACAGACTACCGATAACATTTCAACAACAAGTCGGAAGTTGAAGTCGGAAGTTTACATACACCTTAGTCAAATACTTTTAAACTCAGTTTTTCACAATTCCTCACATTTAATCCCAGTACAAATTCCCTGTTTTAGATCAGTTAGGATCACCACTTCAGTTTAAGAATGTGAAATGTCATAATAATAGTAGAGTGAATTATTTATTTCAGCTTTTATTTATCAATAAGTATTTGGTAGCATTGCCTTTAAATTGTTTAGCTTGGGTCAAACGTTTTGGGTAGCCTTCCATAAGTTTCCCACAATAAACTCAGTTAATTTTGGCCCATTGTTCCTGACAGAGCTGGTGTAACTGAGTCAGGTTTGTAGACCTTGCTCGCACACACTTTTTCAGTTCTGCACACACATTTTCTACAGGATTGAGGTCAGGGCTTTGTGATGGCCACTCCAATACCTTGACTTTGTTGTCCTTAAGCCATTTTGCCACAAATTTGGAAGTACGCTTGGGGTCATTGTCCGTTTGGAAGACCCAGGACGCCTTCTCACGCCTTCTCAAAGCATCCTTCACAGACATTTTCAATCTCTCCTTGTCGCAGTCTGTAATCCGAACATGTTTTATGCTGACCACCATTGTTTCTGTTCCCAAGAACTCAAAGGTAACCTGCCTAAATGACTATCGTCCTGTAGCAGCCACATCTGTATTTATGAAGTGCTATGAAAGGCTGAACATGACACACATCAACACCATCATCCCAGACACCCTGGAACCACTCCAATACACATACTGCCCCAAAATATCCACAGATGACGCAATCTCAATTGAACTTCACTCTGCCCTCTCCCACCTGGACAAGAGGGGAAATAACTTTGTGAGAATGCGGTTCATAGACTAGACCTTAGCATTCAACACCATAGTCCCCTCCAAGTTTATCACCAAGCTTGGGACCCTTGGACTGAAAACCTCCCTCTTTAACTGTATCTTGGACTTCCTGATGGGACGGCCCTGGGTGGTGAGGTTAGGCAACAACACCTCCACCATGCTGACCCTCAACACATGGGTGTTAGGCCTTATCACTGATGGAATTGAGACAGCCTACAGGGAGGAGATCAGAGACTTGGCAGTGCGGTGCCATAACAACAACCTCTCCGTCAACATCAGTAAGACCAAAGAGCTCATGGTGGACTACAAAAAGATTCGGCATGGGCCCCTCAGATCCTCAAAAGCTTTTACGGAGCATCAGAGAACATCTTGACTGGTTGCAACACCGCTTGGTATGGCAAATGCACAACCCTCGACCGCAAATTACTGCAGAGGGTAGTGCGGACAGCCCAGTACATTACTGGGGCCGAGCTCCATGCCATCCAGGACCTCTGGATCAGCAGTGTCAGGGGAAGGCCCGAGAAATTGCCAAAGACTCAAGCCACCTAAGCCATAGACTGTTTACTTTGCTAACGTCTGGAAGACGGTACCAGAGCATCGGTTCTCGGACCAACAGGTTCCGAGATATCTTCTACCCCAAAGCCAAAACACTCTTAAACAGCCATAAGACTGCTAAGTAGTTAATGGTTACACGGACTATCTGCACTGACTCTATGCACAATCACAAGACTATATATACATATACACATGCACACTACAGTGACACTCTCACACAAAACCCACACACACTCACACTATATACATACACGCACATACCGACAACACAAACAGACGTACACACATATGCACACACATCCTTTTACAATCATTATATGCTGCTGCTACTCTGTTATTTATTTTACTATCATTATTATCTGTTCGGATGCCTAGTCACTTTACCCTGCCTTCATTTACATATCTATTTACATACCTTATACCCCTGTACATTGATCTGGTAGTGGTAATCCCTGTATATTGCTCTGTTCTTGTGTATATTATTCCTTGTGTTACAATTTATTTTGCAATGTTGGGAAGGGCTCAAATTCTACACCCGTTGTATTCGGTGCATGTGACAATAAAAATGTGATATGATTTGTTTTTGTTCGAGATATGAAGGAAAATGCATTGTCCCGTTATGACAGATTAGCAAAATGGCTGCCATAATCGTTGACCATCAAAACAATGGTGTTGACATCACCTTTTCTGTGTTATCATGTTTGGTTCAGCAGATACTGTATGAAGGAAAATACACATTTACGGCTAGGGCGAAGAAAAATAAGAGGCGTTTTTGTGATGGCTCCCTTCCTGAAAATGTACAGGACACTAAACTGTACAAGTGTACCAATGTTTCGTGCTTTTATGAAAAAGTGAACAAAATGTTCACATGTCCCCTGGACTATAAGAAGATTCTGCAGGGAGTTATGGTTTTGCATAGAGATAGTGTAGGCTTTTTTTTACTTCACTGATAACCGACAAGTGCTCACTATCATCTTCTTCAAGAGGGAGGATGACATACCGTACATTCTCCAAATAGATCCCTACGGGAGCACCAGTGAGTGGAATTAAATTGACAAATAAATAACCCTAGGCAGAGGGAATGAAGAGAGATTGGGAAAAATAAGGCTAAAAAAAAGAAGTAGAATATAAAAATGATTGAGATCAGGGGAGATGGAGCGAGAATGAAAGTTTGAACGAGTGAAAGAAAAAAAGAAGAGAAAGGTGGGATAAGAGGAAAAAGGAGGCCAAATTCCCAGCGAAGGAAACATCTGTATCCCAGACAAAGTAATGGCCACCCAGCCCACTGATCATTACATTACCTTCTGACTATTAGCTCTATGACCTGGCCAGTTGGCATCCATACAGTCATCCACACCCCTTGTGTGTACAATCAACAGGCCGTGGTGTTCCTCTGGGCTCGGTGATGTATCCTCTCACATGGGGGCTTACCAAAATTCAAAACAGCTCTGCCCGTCAAGTCTTACTCATGACACGAGTCATGGGGAAAATATGGTTGGACAAGAAATACTTACTTTCACCAAAACCACTGAATGTGCTAGCACATTATGCACACACTTGTGGCAGCCCGAGCCACATCAGAACAATGGTACTCAAATCCAAGCACAACCAGTTCCAGAACTTCCAGTCAGACCCACTAAAACACAGCCAGAAACATGTTCGAGATGAGAAAAAAGCATAAAAGCAATGAAGTAAAGGAGAAATAAAAAGGGGAGAAATAAAATAAGAAAAAAAACCAACAAGAACAAAGTCTAGCCTAGCGTGTCTATTTGATATTCAGTGTTCTTTGTTTTTTGTGGCACTCTATGTAATTTTCCGAGCGGTTACGAGTTCTGGGCTCAAAGTGATTTTTTTTATTTTTAGATGATAAAATCACATTGATGGTAAAAAGGCGTTAATTGCCAGGAAATCAGACATGTTAAAAACAGAAATAGAGAGAGGGAGAAAGTAGTTACAAACTGAGACCTTGGTAGAAACTGTTTTTGTGTTGAAATTGAGGCCTGAGTCATGGTTTTTGAGAGAGAGAGAGAGCGAGAGAGAGAGAGAGAGAGAGAGAGAGAGAGAGAGAGAGAGAGAGAGAGCGAGAGAGAGAGAGAGAGAGAGAGAGAAATGAACCCTTCAATGGAGAGAGAGAGAGAGAGAGAGAGAGAGAGAGAGAGAGAGAGAGAGAGAGAGAGAGAGAGAGAGAGAGAGAGAGAGAGAGAGAGAGAGAGAGAGAGAGAAATTAAGCCTTCAATGAAGAGAGCGAGAGAGAGAGAGAGAGAGAGAGAGAGAGAGAGAGAGAGAGAGAGAGAAAGAGAGAGAGAGAGAGAGAAATGAAGCCTTCAATGAAGAGAGCGCGAGTGAGTGTTAAAGTTAGCGAGAAAGAGACTGAGAGATAGCATTAGTTAGCTCATTTGGTAGAGCATGGCACTTGTAATGCCAGGGTAGTGGGTTCGATCCCCGGGACCACCCATACGTAGAATGTATGCACACATGATTGTAAGTCGCTTTGGATAAAAGCGTCTGCTAAATGGCATATATTATTATTATTATTATATATTAAAGAAGGAGGACAAGGACAGACAGACAGAGAGAGTTAATGTAAGACAGCTGCTTTAAGAAATGGATGATATTCCTATAGGTGGGCCAAATCCCTTTAACATGGGTCAATCACCTAACCCACCAAACATACAACGCACACATCAGCACTCGGTCAGGTGGTGACCCCCAGACAAAACAAAGACAGTTTGTTGGCTTAGCAACATGGAAGCACATTGCAATACAAACAGAGAGAAAATAAACTGTCTTTCAAAGAAAATTCATAAAAATCCAAATAACTTCACAGATTTTCATTGTAAATGGTTTAATTAAACACTGTGTCCCATGCTTGTTCAATGAACCATAAACAATTAATGAACATGCACCTGTGTTACGGTCACTAAAAGCTTACAGACGGTAGGCAATTAAGGTCCCAGACATGAAAACTAACACTAAAGAGGCCTTTCAACTGACTCTGAAAAACACCAAAAGAAAGATGCCCAGGGTCCCTGTTCATCTGCAAGAATGAGCCTTAGCCATGCTGCAAGGAAGCATGAGGACTGCAAATGTGACCAGGGCAATAAATTGCATGACCGCACTGTGAGACGCCTAAGACAGCGCTACAGGGAGAGTGGACGAACAGTGTAACAACATCTGCACAGGATTGGTACATGCGAACCTCACACTTGCGGGACAGGTACAGGAAGGCAACAACAACTGCCCGAGTTACACCAGGAACGCACAATCCCTCCATCAGTGCTCAGACTGTCTGCAATAGGCTGAGAGAGGCTGGACTGAAGGCTTGTAGGCCTGTTGTAAGGCAGGTTCTCAGCAGACATCACCGGCAACAACGTCGCCTATGGGCACAAACCCACCGTCACTGGACCAGACAGGACTGGCAAAAAGTGCTCTTCACTGATGAGTCACGGTTTTGTCTCACCAGGGGTAATGGTTGGATTCTTGTTTATCGTCAAAGGAATGAGCATTACACTCTGGAGTGGGATCAATTTGGAGGTGGAGGGTCCGTCATGGTCTGGGGTGGTGTGTCACAGCATCATTGGATTGAGCTTGTTGTCATTGCAGGCAGTCTCAATGCTGTGCGCTACAGGGAAGACCTCCTCCCTCATGTAGTACCCTTCCTGCAGGCTCCTCCTGACATGACCCTCCACCCATACTGCTCGCTCTCTGCGTGAGCAGCCTCTGTAAGACAGGAATGTCAGTGTTCTGCCATGGCCAGCGAAGAGCCCAGCTCTCAATCCCAATGAGCATGTCGGGGATCTGTTGGATCGGAGGGTGAGGGCTAGGGCCCTTCCCCCCAGAAATGTCTGGGAACTTGCAGGTGCCTTGGTGAAAGAGTGGGGTAACATCTCACAGCAAGAACTGGCAAATCTGGTGCAGTCCATGAGGAGGAGATGCACTGCGGTACTTAATGCAGCTGGTGGCCACACCAAATACTGACTGTTACTTTTGTTACCTATGTTCAGGGACACATTATTCCATTTCTGTTAGTCACTTGTCTGTGGAACTTGTTCAGTTTGTCCCAGTTGTTGAATCTTATTATGTTCACAAGATATTTACATATGTTAAGTTTGCTGAAAATAAACACAGTTGACTTTGAGAGGACATTTTTTTTTGCTGAGTTTTGATCCCTCCTTTGAGCTAGACTTTTACAACATACAGTATTTTCAATAAAGAGCATTCACGCATGCCTGGCAGGGCCAACGTACGGTGTAATTCTTTCGGGGGGGGGGCATGTTAAAGAAGTTGCCGTTAAACAGTTCAAAATTTTCTCTGGTCTCTACCTATAAAAGTCTTCTACTCTCTTTCTCCTCCTCTGGAGTTTCCATTCCTTGAAAACATGGAGATAATAAGCTCAGAGGACAGAGGAAAACAGACACAGCAAGACAGAGCGCTAATATATGCAACGCTAATGAACTCATTTGTCTCCACTATTATTAATGGACCCCTGCCTCCATCTTAGTAAAACATCAACAAACAGGGTTTGAAGTCCCCATCTTTCCTCTTCTCAGTGTGCCACACCACTGCCTGATTCAAAAATGTGATCAGAGTAAGCGAATCACTTAAGTTGCTACAGAGAACATAAACAGTTTGACTGTGTGAGTATACACAGGATCTGATTTAAATCAGATTAAAAATACATTAATGATTAGGTCTATTTATCTCTACGGAGACAGAAAGGGGATGAGAGGGGAAATGTAACCTTGAGTGGCTCTGTGACTGACCCTTTTTCCTGAAGGATTGACAAGGAGAGGGATGGAATGGCATGGTAACATACTCTATACAGTCCAGGAGTGCTGCAGATTTCTATCCTGTTGATGGTTGAAGGTGATGGTTGAAGGACAAACATTGAAACTCCCCTCTGTGCATGTGTGCGTCTGCGTGCGTGTACAGTATATGTCCATAACTGCATGAGCGTGCACAGACATAGAGTTCATCTCAGGATAGTGGAAACAGTGTGAATTCAGGGAAGTGCAAATGACTGTTCTGGAACAGGTAATCACTACATAATGAATTCATAGTCAGGACGTGAGGGTAATTTTAAAGTATGTGACTGGGCAGGTTTCCCAGACCCAAATTAAGTCCATTCCTGGACTCAAAATCATGGTTGATTGAGAATGCTCATTTTTTGTCCAGGAACAGACTGGAGAGACTGGGAAACCCCTACATTCCTATATACTGTAGGGACTGCCAGTGGCTGGTTACTGCACTACTCTAAGGGACAATTCCAAGATTCCTGTGAGAGAGGGAGAGGGAGGAGCGATGGAGGGATAGAAGGTAGGATGTGGTGTGAAGGGAAGTGGGAGGGGGAATGAGTGAAGCCTTCAGAATTGATATCAACACATACCCCAACCTCCCCATCTTCCCCTTTTCCCCTACTGTGTGTGTCCCTCAGCCTCCTGCCCTTCTCAGAGATATTGAGGCAATTGGGAGCTTATACTGTATATTAGAGATGATGCATATGCTCAGAGAGAGCTCCAAGTGAGTTTGCCTGTGACAAAGCCAGGGCTAGAGGTAGCTACCTGGGAGTGGGTTGTGGCTGTTGTGGTGGGGTTAAGGTGAGTGCACACCTCAACAAATACTTACAGTACCTGTCCTAAATACACATGCAAGCATGAGAGAAATTGACAGAGATTGAGGGAGAAAGAAAGACAGAGATAGAGAGAGATACAGTATATGAATAAACATATGTAGTGCCTTCAGACTATATGTCTGACTGTCCTGCAAGACCAGGCAGGCTTTCATTTCTTTCTTTTTTTACCCTTATTTAAGCAGGAAGTCCCATATACAGTGGGGAGAACAAGTATTTGATACACTGCCGATTTTGCAGGGTTTCCTACTTACAAAGCATGTAGAGGTCTGTAATCTTTATCATAGGTACACGTCAACTGTGAGAGACGGAATCTAAAACAAAAATCCAGAAAATCACATTGAGTGATTTTTAAGTAATTAAATTTCATTTTATTGCATGACACAAGTATTTGATCACCTACCAACTAGTAAGAATTCCGGCTCTCACAGACCTGTTCGTTTTTCTTTAAGAAGCCCTCCTGTTCTCCACTCATTACCTGTATTAACTGCACCTGTTTGAACTCGTTACCTGCATAAAATATGCCTGTCCACACACTCAATCAAACAGACTCCAACCTCTCCACAATGGCCAAGACCAGAGAGCTGTGTAAGGACATCAGGGATACAATTGTAGACCTTCACAAGAATGGGATGGGCTACAGGACAATTGGCAAGCAGCTTGGTGACAAGGTAACAACTGTTGGCGCAATTATTAGATTCAAAAATATTATTTAGAAATATTTAACTTTCACACATTAACAAGTCCAATACCTCACATGAAAGATAAACATCTTGTTCATCTACCCACCTTGTCCGATTTTTTAAAATGTTTTACAGTGAAAACACAACATATATCTATGTTAGACCACCACCAAATCAAAGGGAAAATGCAGCAATTTTTTCCAGCCAAAGATAGAGTCACAAAGGCAGGATTAGAGATAAAAATGAATCACTAACCGTTTGAAAATCTTCATCAAATGACACTCATAGAACATTTTACACAATACATTTGTTTTGTTCGATAATATGCATATTTATATCCACAAATCTCGGTTTACATTGACGCCATGTTCAGAACTGCCTCCAAAATATCCAGAGGAATTATAGAAAGCTACGCCAGATAACTCATCATAAACTTTGACTAAAGATACATGTTCTACATATAATTAAAGATACACTGGTTCTTAATGCAACCGCTGTGTCAGTTTTTTTTAAACCTTACGGAAAAAGCCTAACATTGCAATAATCTGAGACGGCGCTTAGACGTAAAAGTATTTCTCTGCCATGTTGGAGTCAACAGAAATTACAACATAAATATTCCCTTACCTTTGATGATCTTTCATCAGAATGTAGTGCGAGGAGTCCTAGTTCCACAATAAATTGTTGTTTTGTTCCATAATGTCCAATACTAGTGTCCAAGTAGCTGCATTTGCTACCACTTTCAGCTCACGTGGACTGCTGGTCCAGGATAACTCGCACGAAATCTTCCAAAATATATATTCCAGGTCGAATAAACTGGTCAAACTAAGTAGAGAATCAATCTTCAGGATGTTATTATCATATATATCCAATAACGTTCCAACCGGATCATACGTTTTCAGATGGAGCCAAATGGAACAGCGGTAGCACCCACAGAGAAATACGCCACAGGAAAATGGCATTCTGTCGGGACACTGACTATTTCCCCTCCCATTCGGTCAAAGTTGACAGCCAATGCTCTATTCCACTTTCTACTGAATGAGGACATCTAGTGGAAGGTGTAGAAAGTGCTACCAAATCCATATATTTTTAGGAAAGGAGGGGGCAAGAAAGTTGCCCCACATTCAGAATTTCCCTTCATGTTTGGAAGATTGCCTGCTCTATGAGTTATGTTATACTCACAGACATAATTCAAACAGTTTTAGAAACTTCTGAGTGTTTTCTATCCAATAGTAATAATAATATGCATATATTAGCAATCTAGGACAGAGTAGGATGCAGTTCACTATGGGCACACAATTCATACAAAGTGAAAATACTGCCCCCTATCCTCAACAAGTTAAAACTACATTTTAGTCACATAATGCATATTGAGCAACAACTGTCCTGGAACACCGATTCATAAGAAAATAATGTTAAGGATCCACCCCTTTTTCTCAATTTTCGCCTAACTGACATACCCACATCTAACTGCCTGTAGCTCAGGACCTGAAGCAAGGATATGCATATTCTTGATACCATTTTAAAGGAAACACTTTGAAGTTTGTGGAAATGTGAAATTAATGTAGGAGAATATAACACAATAGATCTGGTAAAAGATAATACAAAGAAAAAAACAGCAGTTTTTTGGTATTTTTTATACCATCATCTTTGAAATGCAAGAGAAAGGCCATATTGTATTATTCCAGCCCAGGTGCAATTTATATTTTGGCCACTAGATGGCATCAGTGTATGTGCAAAGTTTTAGACTGATCCAATAAACTTTTCAAACAATAGCATGGCATTCTTTCACTGTAATAGCTACTGTAAATTGGACAGTGTAGTTAAATTAACAAGAATTTAAGATTTTTGCCGATATCAGATATGTCTATGTTCTGGGAAATGTTCTTGTTACTTACAACCTCATGCTAGTCGCATTAGCGCACATTAGCTCAACCGTCCCAAGGGTGGGACACTGATCTGTAGAGATCCTTAAGAGGTTTTAAACAAAGTTAAGGAGAAAATCGAAGCCTATGAAGCCTGAATGGAGAATGCTTTAGGTACGAACAGGTCCATGAGAGATACGAATACATTGCCGGCTACATACAATGAATTTGGACGATAAGATGACACGATTCAATATTACCATCTGCCAGCCTTTGGGCTACCTCTCCTCTAACCAGGACATGGCCTACTCAGCTGTGATGGCTGTAAGGAAATGGATCCTGAATGCAACCTGATGAGGCTATGAGCTTTAATTTCCACACTTATGGATTTAGACTTTGATTTAAGTCAGACTTCACAAGATGTTAACTTTAAGAAGTTAACCTCTTAAGACTAGGCCTCAATACTGCCCCCTTTGGAGGAAGTGCGTGCATGTAGTAAACTGAAAATATTTTTTCCCAAAATTGCTAATATATGCATATAATAATAATTATTGAATAGAAAACACTCTAAAGTTTCTAAAACCGTTTAAATTATGTCTGTATGTAAAGCAGAACTCTCAGGGCAGCCTTTCTCCCAAACTCTCTCTTGTCAAGAGAAAAGTTGGGTCAACTTTGACGTCATCGCCCCCACCCTTCCCAGGCAGCTACCGATCTGGGAACAGTATGTATGTGTTCAGCGCGATGCCTGCTTTCAAATGGCGCGTTCATTCTGAGAATCTCGCGAGCCCTCGTTGTTTGGCGGGCGAAAATGTTCGGGTCACTCTCAAATACATGCACACTATTGCGCGCGGCCGATTTGGGGCACATTCTTTTCCAAGAAACACCAATTGAAGGCGGTTTGTCTGTTCGCGCTGATCATTGTTTTACATGTTAAAAACATCATAAAGCTCGATTCTGCACATAGTTTGACCACTTTAGTCAACATATAATATGTAAATTTGAAGTTTTGATGCGCAAGAGTGCGGGACCAGAAGTCATTTTGGGTGCATTTCAGCTGAAGCTGTTAGCATATGCTAATACAGAGACACACAACGTGAAACCAAACGATGTATTGGGTAAGTATGACTCCTTCTACGTCTTCTGATCGAAGAACATCAAAGGTAAGGGAATATTTATGTGGTTATTTTGGGTTTCTGTGGACTCCAAACGTAGAGGAGACATACTGCTAATATCTGAGCGCCGTCTCATTGTATAGCCAGTGAACGAATTCTGTAACGTTAAAAATAAATGTAATACAGCGGTTGCTTTAAGAAGAAGTGTATCATTGTAACTATATGTAGAACATGTATATTTAGTCATGTTTATTGCTTGTTATCTGACATTATCTGTCGGAGCTATTATAATTTCTCCGGACATTTGAGTAGCATTTTTTGAAATGTCGTCATTTTAAACAGAGATTTATGGTAAACAGAGATTTATGGATATAAATGGCATATTTATGGTGTTGTTTCTTACTTTGTTGATTCCAAACTGGCGGATATTCCTCTGGCTGTTTTGGGTTCTGAGCACCGGAGAATTCCTTTGTCTTCAGAAAAGCACTGGAACGAGAGGTAACTCTGTCGGGGGCGCACGTCATGAGACTGACTCAAAGAGGTCTCATGAGCCCCTCCTTTATAGTAGAATCCTCAAATGAGTTTCTAAAGACGGTTGACATCTAGTGGAAGCCCTAGGAAGTGCAACCTCATCCATATCTCAAAGTGTATTCGGTAGAACAAGCTTTGAAAAACTACAAACCTCAGATGTCCCACTTCTTGGTTGGATTTTTCTCAGGTTTTCGCCTGCCATATGAGTTCTGTTATACTCACATACATCATTCAAAAAGTTTTAGAAACTTGTGTTTTCTATCCAATACTAATAATAATATGCATATATTAGCATCTGGGACAGAGTATGAGGCAGTTCACTCTGGGCACGCTATTCATCCAAAGTGAAAATGCTGCCCCCTATCCCAAAAATGTTTTAAGATGAATGAACTAGCAGTGGGTCACTCTGGATGGAAGCCTCTCCTGAATAGCTACAGTTGAAGTTGGATGTTTACATACACCTTAGCAAAATACATTTAAACTCAGGTTTTCACAATTTCTGACACTTAATTCTAGTAAAAATTCCCTGTCTTAAGTCAGTTAGGATCATCACTTTTTATGTGAAATGTCAGAATAATAGACGAGAGAATGATTTATTTCAGCATTTATTTATTTCATCACAATCCCAGTGGGTCAGAAGTTTACATACTCTCAATTAGTATTTGGTAGCATTGCCTTTAAATTGTTTAACTTGGGTCAAACGTTTCTGGTAGCCTTCCATAAGCTTCCCACAATAAATTGGAAGAATTTGGCCCATTCTTCCTTAGAGAGCTGGTGTAACGGTGTCAGGTTTGTAGGCCTCCTTGCTCGCACACACTATTTTTATTCTTCCCACAAATGTTCTATAGGATTGAGGTCAGGGCTTTGTGATGGCCACTCCAATACCTTGACTTTGTTGTCCTTCAGCCATTTTGCCACAACTTTGGAAGTACGCTTGCGGTCATTGTTCATTTGGAAGACCCATTTGCGACCAAGCTTTAACTTCCTGACTGATGTCTTGAGTTGTTGCTTCAATATATCCACATAACTTTCCTACCTCATGATGTCGTCTATTTTGTGCAGTGCACCAGCCCCTCCTGCAGCAAAGCACCCTCACAACATGATTCTGCCAGCCCCGTGGTTCACGGTTGGGATGGTGTTCTTCTGCTTGCAAGCCTCCCCCTTTTTCCTCCAAACATAATGATGGTCATTATGGCCAAACAGTTCTATTTTTGTTTCACCAGACCAGAGGACATTTCTCCAGAAAGTACGATCTTTGTCCCCATGTGCAGTTGCAAATCGTAGTCTGGCTTTTTTATGGCGGTTTTGGAGCAGTAGCTTCTTCCTTGCTGAGTGGCCTTTCAGTTTATGTCGATATAGGACTCGTTTTATTGTGGATATAGATACTTTTGTACCTGTTTCCTCCAGCATCTTCACAAGGTCCTTTTGCTGTTGTTCTGGGATTGATTTGCACTTTTCGCACCAAAGTACGTTCATCTCTAGGAGACAGAACACGACTCATTCATGAGCTGTATGATGGCTGTGTTGTCCCATGGTGTTTATACTTGCGTACTATTGTTTGTACAGATGAACGTAGTACCTTCAGGCATTTGGAAATTGCTCCCAAGGATGAACCAGACTTGTGGAGGTTTACAATTATTTTTCTGAGGTCTTGGCTGATTTCATTTGATTTTCTCATGATGTCAAGCAAAGAGGCACTGAGTTTGAAGGTAGGCCTTGAAATACATCCACAGATACACCTCCAATTGACTCAAATGATGTCAATTAGCCTATCAGAAGCTTTGAAAGCCATGACATCATTTTCTAGAATTTTCCAAGCTGTTTGAAGGCACAGTCAACTTACTGTATGTAAACTTCTGACCCACTGGAATTGTGATACAATGAATTATAAGTTAAATAATCTGTCTGTAAACAATTGTTAGAAAAAATCCTTGTGTCATGCACACAATAATGTCCTAACTGACTTGCCAAAGCTATATTGTAAAATATTGTAATGTAAATGTAGTTCTATGTCTATTTATGTATGTTATGTATTTTATTTGTCATGTTGTTTCTTGTTTGGACCCCAGGAAGAGTAGCCCTGCCTCGGCAGCAGCTAATTGAGGATCCTAATAATTACTAAAATACTAAATGCTTAGTAAAGTAAAGGAGGAAATCAAATCCCATGCAGCCTGAATGGAGAATGTTTTAGCTACGAACCGGTCCACAAGGAATACGAAAGTATTGCTGGCTGCATACAATGCATTTGGTCGGTCAGATTACACGACTCAATATCGCCATCCGGCAGCCTTTGGGCTAGAGGAGAGAAAGCCACGAAAGACTATTGAGATGCACTATATAAACTTTTAAGATGCACCATCTTACTGACTGATGGAAACAGTGGATAGAGCTCAGCTTAATGAAGAATTTATAGGGGTGAGGAAAACTCAGATCAGAATGATTCTTTGGAAAATCTGCTGCTGTAACCTGAGAATCTACAATACATAACCAACTGGAGGTTCCATTTACCTGTGTGTGTGTGTGTGTGTGTGTGTGTGTGTGTGTGTGTGTGTGTGTGTGTGTGTGTGTGTGTGTGTGTGTGTGTGTGTGTGTGTGTGTGTGTGTGTGTGTGTGTGTGTGTGTGTGTGTGTGTGTGTGTGTGTGTGTGTGTGTGTGTGTGATGTATGCACACATGTCCGTGTATATCTGTGTGTGTATGTGTATGCACGCATATCACCGTGTATATGTGTGTGTGACCATGCTTTCTTTGTGTGTGCATGGAACGGCAGACATTTTGTTTTGATGGGCTTCCGATTGATCATCAGACACTGGAGTCTTAGAGGTGTGCAGCTATTGGCAGACTGTTTATCCCGAACCAGCCATCCCCCATATCAACCATAGCATGAGAAGTAACAAGAGCAGCTCTGTTTTTGACATTTGACTTTTCCATGCCCAGCCAGTGACTTTTCCATGCCTTTACCTACTTCCTCCAGGAAGGACTAGAGAAAAAACATGAATGTTACAGACCAACCATTGGCCAGCCATGCATGGCCAATGACTTCCACATCATAAAGCCAACAACCGTGTGTCTAGGGTGTTATTTATGGCATACAAGGGCTTTCCCATAGGAAAGGATACAACATAAAGGAAACACCCATAAAAATAGATTAAACACTTCCTGCTTTACTGCTATGGGTACACCTAATATGGCCGCCTGTCCACCCATCACAGTACATTGACTTGAATGTGAATAGCCATTCTAGTAATTATATTTCTATGGAAACAACTAAGTAATTCAGAGTATTTCCGTGTTCAAACTCTGATTATTGATTAGAGGTGTTATTACTCTAGAGGTATTATTTAATCACATCCAGTTACTCACAAGACTGGCTCTGATTGCACACTTTACTGTAAATGAGCAGCATGTACAGTAACTGACACCTAGAACATTCAGACAACGTTTGAGACTTAACAAACAACAAACAATATTCATCTCAATTGCAGTCGACGGTACGGCTAGAATTCAGGATTTCCATGTTGTTATAATTGCAACCATCATCCACTGATCGCCAACTAATTCTTGAAGTCACTCTCGCTCGCTCGCAAACACACACATATGAGATATGAGCACACACACATGCACATTCACCCACACTATGAAAACGACCCCCCCCCCTCCCACACACACACACCCTCCTCTCTCCTCCCCCGCTCAAACACATCCACATGGCTGCGGCAGACATACTGTATGGCAGATCCTGCTCTGTCTGATGTGTGTGAGCTGGACTTCTACAGTTACAGAAAATAAACAGTGGGATTGTCTCAGGGTAAGGCACACGAGGCCGACAGACAGACTCATAATATTTCCCCCCCTCCGCTGACAGCTGGGAGAGTTTTCCATGGTGATAACAGGAATGTTTTCACACCTTTCCGATGCATACAGTCTCCTCGTTGTGGTTTGGGGGTGAACGCATAATACGCCGCTTTAGGTTCAAGGCCCATACAGTCACAGTATAGTGAGCCCTGAGACTGAGTGGACAGTCGGAAAGGATCCATCAAGAGCCTAGACGTAAAGGTTTCTCACAGTCTGTCTGTAAGGGCCACTGATATCTGTCTCTCCCATCTCGATTCATCCTTCGGTTGAAAATGAATTTATAATACCACTATGAACAGACGCATTAAACAGAGGATTTTCTGTCCATCAATCTCAGCTCTGTATCTGTATGTGTATTGACACATATAGGTCACACACATATACTCAGAGAGGAAGGACACACAGAGAAAGAGAGAGAGAAAGGCCTGACACGGCACAGCAGCCATTAATTAGCGTTGAAATAACATACCACCAAGTCACAGCTGTGGGTATGTGTGTCCCTCTAGCCACAGCCCAGCCACAACCCTCCCTTAGCTTCCCCCTACAGACCTGTGATCTGATATTTTATTCATAGAGCATAACACACAGACACCATTGAACACACATTCCATGCACACAAGCGAGCACACAGACAGACAGACAGACAGACAGACAGACAGACAGACAGACAGACAGACAGACAGACAGACAGACAGACAGACAGACAGACAGACAGACAGACAGACAGACAGACAGACAGACAGACAGACAGACAGACAGACACAGAGACAGACAGACAGACAGACAGACAGACAGACAGACAGACAGACAGACAGACACACACACACACACACACACACACACACACACACACACACACACACACACACACACACACACACACACACACACACACACACAATCAAAGCAGCAATAATGGCCCGTCACACATAAGACGTTTGACATTACGCCCACACTATCGGCAGCGGGACACTGATCAAATTAAGCGCAGCTGTGGTTCCCAGTGGCTCACACAGAAGGCCTGAATAATATGCTAAGTAGAACCCACGGGTTCTGTAGTGCTCTGCAGCGAGGTTTCCCGGCATTTGTCTGTCCATGCAGGCTGAGGGCTGAGAACAGAGCAGGTGGGAGGGTGGAGTTAGGCACACCTGAGGGAGTTATTACTGATTACCTGACTGACAGGGACAGAGCCATTAACACATTACGATACACCTGGGAGAGCACACACCCACACACACCCTGGAGTGTGCATGGCCCTACACCATTAACACGTTAGTGGACGTGTTAACTAGGGATGTGACAAATGTAAAAATGTTCTTAAAATTTAAACTGCAGTTTTTTTCTTGCTTAAACATTTATTTTTCAAACATCTTAGAAAGACGTGAATTCACAATTCAGACATGGTCTTGCATATGACCGCTAGGGGGTAATGCAGTTCAATCTACCACAGTCCTGGCTACCTACCAGGAGGCACCTTACCGCTGTCCCCCACCCACTCAGCAACAATGAAATGAATGCTGTTTTAGGTTTTCTGTTGTGTGCCTCTCCTCCATGTTCTTATTGGCTCTCAAACAATCATGCTATTTTTTTATTTGTTTTGCATTGTTCGTAACTTGTTTTGTACATAATGTTGCTGCTACCATCTCCTATGACCGAAAAGAGCTTCTTAAACATCAGAACTGGGATTGCTCCCCTCAAACTGTACAAAGAGTTTTTCTTTAATGAGTCGGGCGTGAGGGATATACTGTTGACACCCGACCAGGCCCTGATCACCGTGATTCGCTGGAGAAGGAAACGGAGATTGAGGCTAAAGATCAGGGTGCCTTGTGAGGATCAGGAATCGAGTGGCTAATCTGCCCTTTCCCTCCGTTCTGCTAGCTAACGTTCAATCGCCAGAAAAATAAATGGGACGAACTGAAAGCACGAATATTCTACCAACATGACAATAAAAACTGTAACATTTTATGCTTCACCATGACGTGGATGAATGATGACATTAAGAACATAGAGCTGGTGTAAGGGATTTCTTCCATTGATGGAGAGGCAGACCAAAGCACAACGTGGTTATTTTGATGCATGTTTTAATAAATCACTTCACATGAACAAACAAAAACAAGAAACGTGAAAACCCAAAACAGTCCTATCTGGTGCAAACACAGAGACAGGAACAATCACCCACAAACACACAGTGAAACCCAGGCTACCTAAATATGGTTCCCAATTAGAGACAATGACTAACACCTGCCTCTGATTGAGAACCATATCAGGCCAGACATAGAAATAGACAAACAAGACATCCAACATAGAATGCCCACTCAGATCACACCCTGACCAACCAAAACATAGAAACATACAAAGCAAACTATGGTCAGGGTGTGACAGCTGGCGGGTTAAACAGCCTGGCGGGTTAAGCAGCTGGCGGATTAAGCAGCCTCTGGTAAGACAAGGGGCGGGGGCCTATGCATTTACATAAACAACAGCTGGTGCACGATATTTAAGGAAGTCTCAAAGTTTTCTCAAAGTATCTCATGATAAGCTGTAGACCACAATATTTACCCAGGGAGTTTTCATCTGTATTTTTCGTAGCTGTCTACATTCCACCACAGAGCGAGGTTCAAATCAAATCAAATCCAATTTTATTTGGTTTGAACTAGGTTGGAACTAAAACAGCACTAAGCAAACAGGAAAACGCTCATCCAGAGGTGGCATTCCTAGTGGCTGGTGACTTTAATGCAGGGAAACTAAAATCAGTTTTATCTAATTTCTATCAACATGCTAAATGTGCAACCAGAGGAAAAACAATTCTAGACCACCTCTACTCCACACACAGAGATGCATACAAAGCTCTCCCTCACCCTCTATTTGGCAAATCTGACTATAACTCTATCCTCCTAAATAGTGCTTACAAGCAAAAATTAAAGCAGGAAGCACCAGTGACTCAGTCTATAAAAAAGTCGTCAGATGAAGCAGATGCTAAACTACAGGACTGTTTTGCTAGCACAGACTGGCATAATGTTCCGGTATTCCTCCGATAGCATTGAGGAGTAAACCACATAAGTCATTGGCTACACCACATTAGTCATCAATTAGATCATGGATGATGTCGTCCCCACAGTGACCGTACGTACATACCCCAACCAGAAGCCATGGATTACATGCAACATCCACACTGACCTAAAGGGCAGAGCTGCCGCTTTCAAGGAGCGGGACTCTAACCTGGAAGCTTATAAGAAATCCCGCTATGCCCTCCGACGAACCATCAAACAGGCAAAGCGTAAATACAGGACTAAGATCGAATCATACTACACCGCTTCCGACGCTCGTTGGATGTGGCAGGGCTTGCAAACCATTACAGACTACAAAGGGAAGCACAGCCGAGAGCTGCCCAGTGACACAAGCCTACCAGGTGAGCTAAATAACGTCTATGCTCGCTTCAAGGCAAGTAACTCTGAAACATGCATGAGAGTTCCGGAGGACCTTGAGATCACGCGCTCCTTTAAACAGGTCAACATTCACAAGGCCGCTGGGCCAGACGGATTACCAGGACGTGTACTGTGAGCATTTGCTGACCAACTGGCAAGTGTCTTCACTGACATTTTAACCTCTCCCTGTCCGAGTCTTTAATATGTCTGTAGCCGTGAAGTGCTTTGAAAGGCTGATCATGGCTCACATCAACACCATTATCCCAGAAACCCTAGACCCACTCCAATTTGCATACTGCTCCAACAGATCCACAGATGATGCAATCTCTATTGAACTCCACACTGCCCACCTGGACAAAAGGAACACCTACATGGGTGTTACGGATACAGTTATCCTGTGTGTGTATCCTGTGTGTGTTTCTTTTCTCTCCTTCTCCCCTCACAGGTGAAAACCATCACTCCCCAATCAGTCAACAATCAATCATCAATCAGAAGACACACCTCCTCCTACTTCCTATCCTATCACAGTTCCTTCCCCATGGTTTAAAAACCCCATCATTTGTTTGTTCTAGAGCTCAGCTCAGCTCAGCTCAATCTCTCTGTAAATACCATGTCTGTAGGTCTCTGTGTTTCACTCTCGCTTTATGTCTTAACCTCTCTTTTGTTTAAGCACCTCATAGCACTTTGTCATCACCTGTGAGTATTGTTTTTGTTTATGGTGTTTGTGTTTGATTGCTGGTGGGAAAAGGGGGAAACCAAGACAAGTCGCCCATGGGCATACACTACCCGTAGGTGAACTTTGTTAAATACACTAGTTAGAACTGGGCGGACCACCCACTGTATTTTTGGTTAGTTAGTTAGCTGTTAAAGTAGGCTAGACTAGCTTAGGGGTGTGTTTTTGTATATTTATTGTTTCTTTCCTTGGGTCCAGCTCAGCCCCTTTTCCTGCTCCCCCCATTACCGTGTGTTTATAAATAAACCTAGAGTTTGACGGTAGATTTATGTTGTCGTGGTTATTTCGTGCACACTTTTACTTTGTCACAATAATAATTTGCATGAGTTATGTTACGGGTCTCATTACCATCCCCCCCCTAGACTGTCGGGCCCAAAAGGGATTCGTAACAAAGCTATTCATTGACTACAACGCAGCGTTCAACGCCATAATGCCCTCAAAACTCATCACTAAGCTAAGGAGCCTGGGACTAAACAGCTCCCTCTGCAACTGGATCCCGCCCTCAGGTGGTAAGGCTGGGTAACACCACATCCATCCACCCAGATCCTCAACACAGGGACCCCCTCAGGGTGTGTGCTCAGTCCCCTCCGGTACTCCCTGTTCACTCTTGATTGCATAGCCAGGCACAACTCCATCACCATCATTAAGGGTGCTGAGGACACAACAGTGGTAGGCCTGATCACCGGCAACGATGATACATACTCTGCCTTATACAATATACTCTGCCTTGTCTCAGGTTGGTAAGTTGGTGGTTGAAGATATCGCTCTGGTGGTATGGGGGCTGTGCTTTGGGAAAGTGAGTGGGGTTATTTCCTGCCTGTTTTTCCCTGTCCGGGGTTATCGTTGGATGGGGCCACTGTGTCTCCCGACCACTCCTGTCTCAGCCTCCAATTTTTATGCTGCAGTAGTTTGTGTCGGGGGGCTAGGGTCACTGTTATATCTGGAGTATTTCTCCTGTCTTATCCGGTGTCCTGTGTGAATTTAAGTATGCTCTCTCTAATTCCCTCTCTTTCTTTCTTTCTCTCTCTCGGAGGACCTGAGCCCTAGGACCATGCCTCAGGACTACCTGGCATGATGACTCCTTGCTGTCCCCAGTCCACCTGGCCATGCTGCCGCTCCAGTTTCAACTGTTCTGTCTGGGGCTATGGAACCTGTCTGGGGCTATGACCTGTTCACCAGACGTGCTACCTGGCCCAGATCTGCTGTTTTCAACTCTCTAGAGACAGCAGGAGCGGTAGAGATACTCTGAATGATCGGCTATGAAAAGCCAACTGACATTTACTCCTGAGGTGCTGACCTGTTGCACCCTCGACTACCACTGTGATTATTATTATTTGACCCTGCTGGTCATCTATGAACACCTGGGACATCTTGGACATTTGAACATCTTGGCCATGTTCTGTTATAATCTCCACCCGGCACAGCCAGAAGAGGACTGGCCACCCATCATAGTCTGGTTCCTCTCTAGGTTTCTTCCTAGGTTCTGGCCTTTCCTAGCCTCCGTGCATCTACACCTGCATTGCTTGCTGTTTGGGGTTTTATGCTCGGTTTCTGTACATCAGCTGATGTAAGAAGGGCTTTATAAATACATTAGATTGATTGATAAGACAGCCTATAGGGACGGAGGTCAGAGACCTGACCATGTGGTGCCAGGACAACAACCTCTCCCTCAACGTGATTAAGACAAAGGAGATGATTGTGGACTACAGGAAAAGAGGACCGAGCACACCCCCATTCTCATCGACGGGGCTGTAGGGGAGCAGGTTGAGATCTTCAAGTTCCTTGGCGTCCACATCAACAACAAACTAACATGGTCCAAGCACACCAATACATTTGTGAAGAGGGCACGACTAAAAATATTCCCCCTCAGGAGACTGAAAAGATTTGGCATGGGTCCTCAGATCCTCAAAAGATTTTAGAGCTGCACCATCGAGAGCATCCTGACGGGTTGCATCACTGCCTGGTATGGCAACTGCTCGGCCTCTGACCGCAATGCAATACAGAGGGTAGTGCACACGGCCCAGTACATCACCAGTGCCAACCTTCCTGCCATCCAGGACCTCTATACCAGGCAGTGTCAGAGAAAGGCCCTAAAAATGGTGAAAGACTCCAGCCACCCTATTCATAGACTCTGCTACTGCACGGCATGCGGTACCGGAGTGCCATGTCTAGGTCCAAGAGGCTTCTAAACAGCTTCTATCCCTAAGCCATAAGACTCCTGAACACCTAATCAAATGGCCCCCACCACTACGCTTCTGCTACGCTCTGTTATTATCTATGCATTGTCACTTTGACAACCCTACCTGCAAGTACATCATTATCTCAAATGCCTCGACACTGGTGCCCCCGCACATTGGCACATTGACTCTGTACCGGTACCCCCTGTATATAGCCCTGCTATTTGATATTTACTGCTGCTCTTAATTATTTGTTTTTCTTATCTCTTACTTTTTTCTTTTTTCTTTTTTTTTGAATGTATTTTCTTAAAACGGCATTGTTGGTTTAGGCTTGTAGGTAAGCGTTTTTTGTATTAACAATCCCAAATTTGTTTAAACGTTTTAAACGTCAAACACCTAATGCTAACACACAGCGAAGACGTTTGGCACATGGAAAAGTGAGACAGTGAAGAACTTGGTAACCTTATATTGTATGTAAAGTGGCAGGCAAATGTATTATAAGAATAGACCAGCTGGAATTTAAAGAAATCATTAGCTGGCACGCTTCCATACAGCAGCCGGAGGCAGGCATGACTGACTTACACACATACATGAGAACATACATCTAAAAACACACAATAATTAGTTACTGAATAAAATTCAGAAGAGATTTTGCTGTCTTGTCAACTTCTATGGTCAGTGTCATGCCAGTGTTTGACAATAGGAGCTGGAAAGACAGCACAAACAGATCTGGGACCAGGCCACAAAACACATAATGAATACCTTCCTCCTGATTTTAACACATGGTTTAACAACATGGCCTGTTGGGATAACTTTAGGTGATAGGTTACTTTGCGAGCGTAGTGTGCCGGTGTTTTGCTTAAACTTTAACCATTACTTTGGTATAAAGCAGGGAAAGAAGTCCAAGCCAGGGTTGAGGCCAAAGAGGCCTCTGCACACCCTGGTGGGGAAGATAACTATGGGCTGTCAATCACAGCTACACCTGCCAATTAAAGGGCAATACTGTAGCTTGCCTTCATCCTTCTTCTTCTTTGCAGATTCTTCACCTAAGTTCTCCAACACCAGATTAAACATGTGGTAGGGCTGCACTGCTGTATCAAGGCATATTTTAAGATCAGTTGTAGCAATGAAGGATTACATCTGATCTTAATAGTTAAGATCAGGTGTACATAGAGAAACACTGGCAGCTGTTGGTGATAGGTAGACAGTGGACCTACCACAGTATAATGACAGTAGGCCCTTGACATATATCCCTCTTTCAACTGGGACAAATGTGATACCACCTTGAGGTAAACCTTGCAAAGCATTGCATGCTGGGAATGTCCATGACCACACTTTTTAATGGCACCGCCGAGAGCATTGTTAGATCATCCAATGAAAGTTCACCGACTCCGAGGCCCTGGTCCAAGAGCAGTGACATGGTTGCGGAACGCCCTTTTTGTGGGATAAAATGCATGGACTGCGCTGAAAGAGAAAGATTCCCCAAATCTAATTAACCTCACATGGAGCCGAGTGAGCCCTGATGAAATCATACGTTTGAAACCACCCGTTCGGTTCCATTTAAAAATGACTTTCACTGTAGTACACAAGTCATCAATGCGGTACACAAGTCATCATGCTGCCCTCACCAAGTCAAGCTGGGGATGCAGCCGTACATCTGCGACGCCAGGCACACATAAACATAAACACGCACACAAACACACACAAATACACACGTCTGTGGAGCTGTGCTCGGCAGTCAGCGGAAGGCTAAATGAGCCTCACCCCCTCTGTGGTGTTTAAACAAAAGCAGATAGTGCTAAAAGCTCGGTTGTCAGGCCGTAGCAGCAGCCTTCTTGTCATGCCCTTTGGGAGAGACACAGAGAGACAGGCCCTCTGATGAGAACCCAACCCAGGGCGCTGGGCCCCAACACTCACTGATGCCTGACGCTGCTTAATCAGTTTCTGCCCATGCGAAGAGAGAGAGAGAGAGGGGTAGGGGAAGAGAAGGAGGGAAGGAGTGCATAAGAGAGAGTGGGAGACAACCACAGAGCAAGAGGAAGACGAGAATGAGAGACAGCAAAAGGGAACAAAGGTAAAAAGTGAAAAGTGAAGAGAGATAGTCAGAGGTTAAGAGAGACAGAGAGTGAGAGATGGCAAGTGAGAGCATAAGAGAGTGCGAGAGAAAGTCTTAACAGAGGATGTTATGACAAAGTGAAACCCCCTCCTCTTCTCATATGGAAGCAGTATAGTCTATTCTTTGGCCTGGTAGTGAGAGAGATGTGGTTTAGCCTGGTAGAGTCTGTGCCCAGTCTGTTGAGTGCATGGAAAATAGTGTGACGACTTTACAGGTCTTAAGACACAGGCATAGTGGAGAAGGGCTGCCAGGTCCCTACTAAAGCCGTCCACATCATTCACTGGAAGCAGCCTGTCTGCCACCAGGAAATACCTCTTTATGGGTAAGCATTGTGGGATATATTATGCTGGAGGCTGGAGCAATCCACTTGTCTGAGAACTGTATTTTGAGATAATAACCCCCCTAACCCTGATAACATTAGTATGATTGAAATTCTTAATTTATGCCAATCTAAAAACATCTGATGAGGGTTGCCCAACATTATTTAGTAGTTTTCCTTAGTTTAAGCCCTTGCACCATAGGCCAGAGGTTGTTGTCCTGGCACCACATGGCCAGGTCTCTGACCTCCTCCCTATAGCCTGTCTCATCGTTTCAAAGAGCAAATGGAGAAAAAAATGAGTAAAAAAGTATAATAAAACCAAATTAAAGGAATTAACACCCCACTAAATGAAATGTCAAGCAACATTAGTGCCAGCCTCTGACTGTGGTGGTGTTGTGTCATCAGCAAACTTAACGACGGTGTTGAAGTCGTGCCTGGCCATGCAGTCATGAGTGAACAGGGAGTACAGGAGGGGACTGAGCATGCACCCCTGAGGGGCCCCTGTGTTGAGGAACAGTGTGGCGGATGTGTTGAATGCTACTCTTACTAACTGGGGTCGGCCCATCAGGAAGTCCAGGATCCAGTTGCAGAGGGAGCTGTTTAGTCCCAGGGTCTTCAGCTTAGTGATGAGCTTTTGAGGGCACTATGGTGTAGAATGTTGAGCTGTAGTCAATGAATAGCTTTCTCACGTAGATGTTTCTTTTGTCCAGGTGGGAAAGGGCAGCGTGGAGTGCAATAGAGATTGCATCACCTGTGGATCTGTTGGGGCGGTATGCAAATTGAAGTTGGTCTAGGGTTTCTGGGATAATGGTGGTGATGTGAGCCATGATCAGCCTTTCAAAGCACTTCACGGCTACAGACATGAGTGCTACGGCTCAGTAGTGATTTAGGCAGGTTACCTTAGTGTTCTTGGGCACAGGCACTAGGGTGGTCTGCTTGAAACTTGTTGGTATTACAGACTCTGACAGGGAGAGGTTAAAATGTCAGTGAAGACACTTGCCAGTTGGTCAGCAAATGCTCAGCGGCCTTGTGAATGTTGACCTGTTTAAAGGTCTTACTCACATTGGCTACGGAGAGCATGATCACATAGTCTTCCGGAACAGCTGGTGCCCTCATGCATGTTTCAGTGTTACTTGCCTCGAAGCGAGCATACAAGCAGCATAACTCATCTGTTAGGCTCGTGTCACTGGGCAGCTCTCGGCGATGCTTCCCTTTGTAGTCTTTGTAGTAATACGATTCGATCTTAGTCCTGTACTGACGCTTTGCCTGTTTGATGGTTCGTCAGAGGGCATAGCGGGATATCTTATAAGCTTCTGGGTTAGAGTCCCGCTCCTTGAAAGTGGCAGCTCTGGCCCTTAGCTTAGTGCGAATGTTGCCTGTAATCCATGGCTTCTGGTTGGGGTATGTACGTACGGTCACTGGGAGGACGACGTCATCCATGCATTTATTGATGAAGCCAATGACTGATGTAGTGTACTCCTCAATGCCATTGGAGGAATCCCGGAACATATTCCAGTCTGTGCTAGCAAAACAGTCCTGTAGCTTAGCATCTGCTTCATCCGATCATTTTTCATTGATCTAGTCACTGGTGATCCCTGCTTTAATTTTTACTTGTAAACAAGAATCAGGAGGGTAGAATTATGGTCAGATTTGCCAAATGAAGGGCGAGGGAGAGCTTTGCATGTGTCTCTGTGTGTGGAGTAGAGGTGGTCCAGAGTTTTTCTTCCTCTGGTTGCACATGTAACATGCTGATAGAAATTTTGTCAAACGGATTTAAGTTTCCCTTCATTAAAGTCCCCAGTCACTAGGAACACCACCTCTGGGTGAGCATTTTCTTGTTAGCTTACGGCGGAATACAGCTCATTCAATGCTGTTTTAGTTCCAGCCTCTGACTGTTGTAGTATGTAAACAGCTACAGAAAATACAAATGAAAACTCTTTCGGTAGATAGTGTGGTCTACAGCTTATCATGAGATACTCTACCTCAGGCAATAGCTCGAGACTTCCTGAAATATCATGCACCAGCTGTTGTTTACAAAAATACATAGTCCGCAGCCCCTTGTCCTACCAGATGCCGCTGTTCAATCCTGCCTGTTGATAGTGTCGTTGTTCAGCCACGACTCCGTTAAGCATAAGATATTACAGTTTTGAATGTCCCGTTGGTAGTTTAATCTTGTGCGTAGGTCCTCAATTTTATTCTCCAAAGATTGCACGTTTGCTAGCAGAATGGAAGGAGGTGGGGTTTTATTCGATCACCTAAGAATACTCAGAAAGCCTGCCATTTGGCCCCTTTTTCTCTGCCTCTTTTTCACACAAATCACAGAGATCTGGGCCTGTTCCCAAGAAAGCAGTATATCGTTCACATCGGACTCGACAGTCTCCGCCTTCTAGATGGTAGAGGGGTGAACAGCCCGTGGGTCGGGTGGCTGAGGTCCTTGACTGATCTTCTTGGCCTTCCTGTGACACTGGGTGCTATAGATCTCCTGGAGGGCAGGCAGTGTCCCCCCAGTGATGCGTTGAGCTGACCACACCACCCTCTGGAGAGCCCTGCCATTGGGGATGGTACAGTTGCCGTACCAGGCGGTGATACAGCCCGACATGATACTCTCAATGGTGCATCTTTAGAAGTTTGTGAGGGCCCCCATTTTTAGGATCAGCATAGCAGAAGGTATTGTTGCCTGCCTTCACCACCTGGTGTATGCCCATCAGGATGTCCAAGACCCTGTAGTACAGGGCAGGGTTCAAACCCGGGGCTCCAAGCTAAGTGATGAGCTTGGAGGGCACTATGGTGTTGAAGGCTGAGCTATAGTCGATGAACAGCTTGATGAACAGATTGTTGTGATTTATGGCAGTCATAAACCTGCCCTTACATGTCAGAAGGGAACATGGTATACATTAGTGTATGAGTACCATATTGCTGAGGGAAGAGGATTCTCAGCCAAATATGATCCGCCATCTTGGTTGCCACTGCTTTTTGTTTTTGATCTTTGTTCAATCTTGAAATTCTACTGCAATAAAGAGTTTCAAGGAGTGTCTTGTGGGAGGCAGTTTAGTTGAGAGAGAGAGAGAGAGAGAGAGAGAGAGAGAGAGAGAGAGAGAGAGAGAGAGAGAGAGAGAGAGAGAGAGAGAGAGAGAGAGAGAGAGAGAGAGCATTTTGTGTAGCAGGCAGTGGTGTATGGATACAAGCGTGTGGGCACAACACTTTGAACTTGAGGTCATTAACAGACCAGACACTTCTGTTTTACAAACAAAGTGTGTGGCTTTAGTGTCTGTGAAACACAGTATACAGAATGCAATGGTTTGGTTTTGGGCACAATTAAAACATTAGCTTTTTTTCTAAAAAACTGCTCTCTCACAAGATTTTACAACTTCCAATTGCTGGATGGAATTGCGGGAGACAGGAGTATAATATATGCAGCTCTTAGAAAACACAGACACAATAAAATAAAGAAATAACCTACCAGAGAGTTTGGCTGTTGGAAAATTTGTCAAACACATTATTTAAAGGCTTGATAGCAAGCAGCTGATACTAGATGGAGAGAACAGAGTAGATGAGAGGAGGATAAGGAGGCAGAGAAAGAGGGGGGTGGGGGGTTTGGACAATCTCCTGAAGCAACAAGAGATGCTCTATGGTCTACTCAGACAGACAGTGTGTGACACTTTCTAAATGTCAACCTCAACTATGTTGACATGAGACAACATTGAGAAGAACATCCACAGAACATCAACATAAGGACAAATGCACCCACTGGAGACAATCCAAACACCTGTTAACAGACACCCCACAGAACAACAATGTCAGAGCAACATCCAATTATGGTTGGATCAGATATCAGAAGTTGTCAGTGTGAAATCAGGCCAACTTTTCGCAAAGTCTTCCAACTAGCCATGCTAATGTAATAACCAGAAAGTAAGTTGCAATAATGAGGACACTTGGCTCAACTATGAGTTGGCAGTTGTCCTTTGTTGACTGTCCTAGGCCCAGGGAGTGATGAGAGGGATATGTCCCTGCCTGAGGGGCAGAGGGCTGGCTGCCACAGGGCTGAGAACCAACCAGCCGACAGACCAAACCAGTCTGCCCCACAGACTCCATGATCGTTAGGTAAATTCTCCCACAAACCCTCCCAATGTAGTGGAAATCAACAGACCTGAGCCTAGGACTTCTCCCCACTCATCCCCTCCTCCTCTCATCCCCCACTCCAACCTTCATCTCCCGCCATCAATTCCTCGTGGTGCAGATCGTTCGTTTACAGAAATGAACAAACTAGCGTAGCCGATCTGAGCACAGAGACCCAGGTAGACAGGGCTGTCAGTGAAGCCTAGAGCCCCACAGCATCTCCCCATCCTCCCTCTCCTCCTCCTCCCCAACAGCATCTCCCCATCATCCCTCTCCTCCTCCTCCCCCACAGCAGGGATTTGAGGTCTGCCTGCTGATATCAATACTGATACAAACACTCCTATTGTTTGCGCTCTCCATTCTCCCCTAGCAGGGTCCCTTCATTACAGTATAAGTGTGCCCACTTCTCTGCAGAGCTTAGGGCTACAGCTCTCGTCAACCCTGGAACTCCAGGGAAAGCTAAATCAGTCCCAAGCACTATGGGATTCGCACACACAAACATACACACACACAAACGCTATAGCAACAGTTTATAATCACCCCATGGAGTTAGCTCGAAGAACAACAACACATATCATTATCTACCATTTGAAATACACAGATACACAGATGTACAGATGGATGTCGTGATTTCGCGATGATTAAGAAGCTACACTTTGGGGGTGAGGGGTGTTTCATGTTGGGGTGTTGAAATACCTCAGCTAAAGTGAAAGAAAGAGGAGTAATTCTAGTCCGCCTTTTCTGAGACTGGTTTTAGTACTGGCATCAGTTAAATGTAGACAGGGAGACACATCAACAGACAACAAACCTAGCCATAAACACACGCCAAGACACATAACTGCCAATAGTATACATGATAAACACACACACACACACACACACATAGAACCATTACCCTCACCAGTGTTTTTCTATTCACAGACAGAACGTTGAACATATAACTGCATATAAACCTATACGTTTAATATCCCTATAGTTTTACAATCCTAGTTCACATTTTCCACAGTGGAATCTGTTTAATGAAAAGGAAAAGGAACATTGTGCGATACAGACCTATGTCTGTTTCTCTGGCGTGCGGACAGGCAGAGCTCTGCTATTTATTTATTTAATAACCACTAGAAAAGCACACACAGATCCAGCAAAATGTTTTCAAACCCAGCGAGTTATGGTTTTACCACACTGATGTCATCCTTTAATAGGCAGCTTTTGCTGATTCTTAAACTTTCCTCTCGTGTTTCAAACATGTCCTCATCCTCGAGATCGTCGGAATGTACTAGTCAGTCGTCTGTTGCTTCGGTGTCTTTTGCAATCAGCATCCTATTCATTCACATGAAATCAGACCCACAGTAGCATAAACTTCGGAATATTGTTCGGGAAATATATCGAAACAATTATATTGTGCGGTGGGGAGCTTTTCTTCTTCTTCTAATCTCTCCATCTCCTCTCCAGCTCTGACTCATTCCTCCACAACTGGCCTGGCTGCAGACTCAGCATTAAGTTAACTATCCTTAATCAGATTAGCCATTTAATGAGCGCTGGTGGTTTACACCAAGTAATAACCTCAGGTCTCAGGTCTCCTAGGCCTGCTGTTCTATTCTAGACATGGAGACACATACTGAACACTGAGTGTACAAAACATTAAGGACTGCTCTTTCCATGACATAGACTGACCAGGTGAATCCAGGTGACAGCTATGATCCCTTATTGATGTCACATATTAAATCCACTTTAATCAGTGTAGATGAAAGGGGGGGGGGGGCGTGTTAAAGAAGGATTTGAGACAAATAAGCCTTGAGACAATTGAGACATGGATGGTTTGTTTGCCATTCAGAGGGGAATGGGCAAGACAAAATATTTAAATGCCTTTGAACAGGGTATGGTAGTTGGTGCCAGGTGCACCGGTTTGATTGTGTCAAGAACTGCAACACTGCTGGGTTTTTCACACTTACACACTATGGGCTTAAAAGAAGAAGACACCTGCACCATGTTGAAATGTATTACATTCGGAGTTTGCATCCCAATATTACACTTTATATACATCACAGAAGACTGAAATATAACAAAACCGTTTGACAAAGAAACACTGAATTTTCTGTGGAAAAAAATGTAGAATGTTTATTAATTATGAAATTATGAAAAATATTAATAACATTCCACCCATGAGGCCACTAGAGGGCGATTTGGTCATTTGTCTGCAAAAAAGGGATACCAAGAGGAAGAGGATGGCATGTTGTGTGAGTAACTGACAAGGGATCTAACTTTACCTGTCCTTTTGTTAAATTAAAATCAGACTCTAGCTGTCCCCACTTTCACCCTAGCCTCCCACCACTCAGTGCCCTGCCTGACCAAATGAAAATAACACGTCTACTCCACAGACACAGACCAGAAATTAAAAGCAAACTTCCCTCAACCCTTCAACATTTTCATAAGATCTATATTGCCGCACTTTTAATTAGCTAAAGTTTCATTTGAAAGGCCTGGAGCAAAGGAAGAGAGTGAAGAGAAAGGGCTGCTGAGAGGGTCATCCATCACTCGGTGACAGGCGCTGTCACTCTTTAACCTCTCAGGCCTGATATAAAACAATATTTGGAAAAGGGAGCCGTCTGTCACAGTAACAGACAGCTCCTCCCGTCGGGTGGCAGGAAACGAGAGCCTGTGAAGCGTGTCATTCAATTCTTTTTTTCATTCTTTCAAGTCCCTGCTTCTGGGATGGGGTGTGTGGGACGTGTGTGTGTGTGTGGGGGGTCTGTAGGGGATCGGAGTGTGTGCATGTGTGCGTGCGCTTGCCTGCATGACTTCATGTGTGTATGCTCTCCCTCACACAAGTGTATGTGTGAGGGAGAGCAATAATAAAATGTATGTCTCTTTCTGTGTGTTCTCCGTCAACCATCAAACCCAAATAGCTTGTTTGGTCAGCAGGCCCCTCTGTCCTCAGCAATACCTATGTGGTCCAGTGGAGGAAAGAGTGATGAAAAGCCCAGCCAGTCCAGAGGGAAAAGCCCCTGTAATAAGGGACTGGAGCTCTCTGTTGCTCACTGCCATGTGTGTGTGGTACTAGGGCCCTACATACAGAAGGCCCTCTCTCTGTATAATGAATGCTCCAGGGGCCCCACTCAGGGCTCCTAGAAACTAATGAAAGAAAGATGGCTGCACTGACAGCACAGATAAATGCCACAGACGCACGCCAAGACACACACACACACGCTCACGCTCTCACACACACACACACACACACACACACACACACACACACACACACACACACACACACACACACACACACACACACACACACACACACACACACACACACACACACACACACACACACACACACACACACACACACACACACACACGAGCCAAGACATACACAGCCATCAGCAGTCAGCAGAGTGTAGTCAACTAAAGTTGCACTGTCCATTACTCATCTCGACTGCAATAGACCACTATTATATTCAAATGATGCATGCAGCAAGCGTGTGTGAAAGGCAGAGAGAGGCCATCCACGTGTCCCGCTGTGTTTGTGTCCTCTGCTTGCATCTCTTGCCTGTCTCTGTGCATGTGTGTGTGTGTGTGTGTGTGTGTGTGTGTGTGTGTGTGTGTGTGTGTGTGTGTGTGTGTGTGTGCGTGCGTGCGTGCGTGCGTGCGTGCGTGCGTGCGTGCGTGCGTGCGTGCGTGCGTGCGTGCGTGCGTGTGTGTGGCCTTGGTCTGTGCTGTCAGTGGCTCTCCTGTCTTGTCTCAGAGGGCTCCTGTAAAAAGCAGATTGGAAAATGTTTGCCCGCAGTGTCAAGCTGGTACACTCCCTGGCATACTACCGTAATTAGAGCCAATGCTATGGTTTGGGTTGTTGATTATTCAATAACACAAACCAGCTACTGTTCAGCCCAGCCCACATATGAACAGAATTAAGCATGACAGGGGCAAGTCTTCGTTGATCCACACGCATATAGAGAGAGAGAGAGAGAGAGAGAGAGAGAGAGAGAGAGGGGGGGGGGGGGGAGAGAGACAGAGAGAGAGAGAGAGAGGGGAGGGGGCAGACAGAGAGAGAGACAGAGAGAGAGAGAGAGAGAGAGAGAGAGAGAGAGAGAGAGAGAGAGAGAGAGAGAGAGAGAGAAAGAGACAGAGAGAGAGGGAGACAGAGAGAGAGGGAGACAGAGAGAGAGGGGGGTGGAGACAGAGAGAGAGAGAGAGGGAGGGGGAGACAGAGAGAGAGAGACAGAGAGAGAGAGAGAAAGAGACAGAGAGAGAGGGAGACAGAGAGAGAGAGAGATAAAGAGACAGAGAGAGAGAGGGAGAGACAGAGAGATGAAGAGAGAGGCAGCAATAAAGAGAAAAGAGAGCAAGACAGACCGAGGGGCAGAGAGAAAGGAACCAAACCGCACACCAAATGTGGAAGGAAAAATGTAATATATAAATTGTGTATTATGAACCAAAGTCTATGGATCATAAACAGGTGATCCTTAACAGCCCCTTGGCTGTGTCGGATAATGATGTAACAGAACAGGCCAGTGCATGCGTCAGTTTTGCCGTTCAGAACACATTAGCTATAGAGTCAGTGTACATTTTCTGAATACATTATGAGGGGTAGGATTGGATTGTGGATTGAGAAACACCCAAGGGAACATAGTTAGTAGTTAAACAGTCGTGAATAGAAGATGAATATTTGATTAAATTCACCTGGGGAATCTCATTATGATGAACTCACTCACCTGGCCAAATCTTCCTCTTGACAAGATTAGGGAGGAGAGGAGAGGTATGCAATAAATATCTATAGACCTTTTGATAAATAGTCATAGAAAGTAGACTCAGACTCATAGACTCAGACTCATAGACCCAGGTACCCACTGAAAATAAGCTCATGCATACAAATGGAATCAGGAAGGGTAATAGTAATGTTTTAATAAGCCTAATTCCTTTTCAATGCATAGTCAGACTTTCAGTTTTCAGAATAAGACACCAGTGAGTGTGGCCAGTGTTTATCGATAAACATACATAGTACAAAGATTCTGGACAGAGGATAGTTACCTTGTTGAAGCTAGCCTCTTGTCTCCCTATTTGAATGAGAAATCATTGCATCTTGAGAGGAGAGTTGGCGTGTTGAGTACAGCTCTGTATCTCATCTGACCACCTAATGGACAGACGGTCTCTTCCTAAATCCACTTTATCTCCGACACAATGAGTTTGGCAAGCGATACTTTTAGTCAAAGGGAATGGAAGACACCTGGGAGACACCTGGAGCTTGAGACCAGAGACTATATATGCCCCAGGTAAGAGCTGGCACAGGGCTGAAGCTCTTTTTCCACAGCAGTGATTCACTGACAGACACCACTTAGAACACCACTATGACCACTGCACCAAAAAACAGCTGTTTTCAGTCCAAATCCAACAGTTGTACTGTAGTATGGGTAGTGGAGTGTGTACTGCATGAATACAGTATGTGAGTATCTGTCTCTAAGAGAGAGAGAGGGAAGAGGGGAAGAGAGAGAAAAGGATGCAGGGAGAGAGAGCAATACAGCAAGAGAGAAGGAGAGAGAGACGGATAAACAGCAACAGCAATAAAGAGTAAGAGTGAGAGAAAGAGGTAGAGAGCGAGAGAGTCAGACCGACAGCATGGGTTGGGTTGGGTACCCTAAGCACACACCCAGAGGGTATGTGGGCAAAGCTGGACGTGTCTCTCCAGCAAGGAAAATAATTCTGTTGACATTCCCCCATTCCTGCCAACCCCCGAATGTAACGTCGGCCATGATAGAATCACATTAGTGTTATACTGTTTATTTGTGGCAGCCATTTCATATTCAACTTACTTATGCACTGAGAGTAACTTCAGGTTGAGAAAGATTCCCTGTAAAATTCTAAATGTTATGACACATGGAAGGAGGCTATTTTATGCCACAGAGCTCCGTTATGTGAGAACATTGTCTATTTTGGACCCGGGGAAGGTTACTGAATTAACTTCAAATACAGTACCAGTTAAACGTTTGGACACACCTAATCATTCCAAGGTTTTTCTTTATTTTTACTATTTTAACAGTGATAATAGTAAAATCCATCAAAATTATGAAATAACACATGGAATCATGTAGTAACCCAAAGCAATATTTTATATTTGAGATTCTTCAAAGTAGCCACTCTTGATGACAGCTTTTCACACTCTTGGCATTCTCTCAACCAGCTTCATGAGGTAGTCACCTGGAATGCATTTCAATCAACAGGTATGCCTTGTTGAAATGTTTTTGTGGAATTTCTTTCCTTCTTAATACGTTTGAGGCAACCAGTTGTGTTGTGACAAGGTCGTGGTGGTATACATAAGATAGCCCTGTTTGGTAAAAGACCAACTCCATATTATGGAAAGATCAGCTCAAATAAGCAAAGAGAAATGACAGTCCATCACTACTTAAAGACATGAAGGTCAGTCTGTGGAAAATTTCAAGAATTTTGAAAGTTTATTCAAGTGCAGTCGCAAAAAGTTCAAGTAACAGACACATCTCAACATCAACTATTCAGAGGAGACTGCGTGAATTAGGCCATCATGGTCAAATTGCTGCAAATAAACTACTACTAAATGACACCAAGAAGAAGAAAAGACTTGCTTGGGCCATGAAACACGAGCAACAGACATTAGACCGGTGGTTCCCACTGTGAAGCATGGAGGAGGAGGTGTGATGGGGTTGCTTTGCTGGTGACACTGTCAGTGATTTATTTAGAATTCAAGGCACACTTAACCAGCATTACTACCACAGCATTCTGCAGTGATACGCCATCCCATCTTGTTTGCACTTAATGGGACTATCATTTGTTTTTGAATGGGACAATTGCCCAACACACCTTCAGGCTGTGTAAGAGCTATTTGACCAAAAAAGAGAGTGATGGAGTGCTGCATCAGATGACCTGGCCTCCACAATTACCCGACCTCAAACCAATTGAGATGGTTTGGGGTGAGTTGGACCGCAGAGTGAAGGAAAAGCAGCTCAGCATATGTGGGAACTCCTTCAAGACTGTTCGAAAAGCATTCCAGGTGAAGCTGGTGGAGAGAATGCCAAGAGTGTGCAAAACTGTCATCAATGCAAAGGGTGGCTACTTTGAAGAATCTAAAATCTAAAACATATTTTGATTTGTTTAACACTTTTTTTGGTTACAACATGATTCCATATGTGTTATTTCATAGTGTTGATGTCTTCACTATTATTCTATAATGTATAAAATAGTAAAAATAAAGAAAAACCCTTGAATGAGTAGGTGTGTCCAAGCATCTGATTAGTTATATATATATACAGTACCACTCTCTATTCAGACAAATATCAATTTACTGTCAAAGATGGCTAGTTTACCTTGATAATGCAGCTTTGTTTTATATGTAAGGATTCTTTATAACTACTGCCGTTTCAAACTATCACTGACTGTAAAGCAACGTTCTTTGCTTTACGGAGACATGGCTTACTGGGAAAACGCTATCCAGGGCGGTGCAGCCAACGGGTTTCTCCACGCATCGCGCCGACAGAAACAAACATCTCTCTGGTAAGAAGAGTGGCGGGGGCGTATGCCTCATGACTAACGGGACATGGTGTGATGAAGGAAACATACAGGAACTCAAATCCTTCTGTTCACCTGATTTAGAATTCCTCACAATCAAATGTAGACCGCATTATCTTCCAAGAGAATTCTCTTCAATTATAATCATAGCCGTATATATCCCCCCCTAAGCAGACACATCGATGGCTCTGAACGAACTTTATTTAACTCTTTGCAAACTGGAAAACATTTATCCGGAGGCTGCATTCATTGTAGCTGGTGATTTTAACAAAGCCAATCTGAAAACAAGACTCCCTAAATTTTAACAGCATATCGATTGCGCAACCAGGGGTGGTAAAACCTTGGATCATTGTTACTCTAACTTCCGCGACGCATATAAGGCCCTGCCCCGCCCCCCTTTCGGAAAAGCTGACCACGACTCCATTTTGCTGATCCCTGCCTACAGGCAGAAATTAAAACAAGAGGCTCCCACGCTGAGGTCTGTCCAACGCTGGTCAGACCAAGCTGACTCTACACTCCAAGACTGCTTCCATCACGTGGACTGGGACATGTTTCGTATTGCGTCAGATGGGAATATTGACGAATACGCTGATTCGGTGTGCGAGTTCATTAGAACGTGCGTCGAAGATGTCGTTCCGATAGCAACGATAAAAACATTCCCTAACCAGAAACCGTGGATTGATGGCAGCATTCGCGTGAAACTGAAAGCGCGAACCATTGCTTTTAATCAGGGCAAGGTGACTGGTAACATGACCGAATACAAACAGTGCAGCTATTCCCTCCGTAAGGCTATCAAACAAGCTAAGCGTCAGTACAGAGACAAAGTGGAATCTCAATTCAATGGCTCAGACACAAGAGGCATGTGGCAGGGTCTACAGTCAATCACGGACTACAAGATGAAATCCAGCCCAGTCACGGACCAGGATGTCTTGCTCCCAGGCAGACTAAATAACTTTTTTGCCCGCTTTGAGGACAATACAGTGCCACTGACACGGCCTGCAACGGAAACATGCGGTCTCTCCTTCACTGCAGCCGAGGTGAGTAAGACATTTAAACGTGTTAACCCTCGCAAGGCTGCAGGCCCAGACGGCATCCCCAGCCGCGCCCTCAGAGCATGCGCAGACCAGCTGGCCGGTGTGTTTACGGACATATTCAATCAATCCCTATACCAGTCTGCTGTTCCCACATGCTTCAAGAGGGCCACCATTGTTCCTGTTCCCAAGAAAGCTAAGGTAACTGAGCTAAACGACTACCGCCCGTAGCACTCACTTCCGTCATCATGAAGTGCTTTGAGAGACTAGTCAAGGACCATATCACCTCCACCCTACCTGACACCCTAGACCCACTCCAATTTGCTTACCGCCCAAATAGGTCCACAGACGATGCAATCTCAACCACACTGCACACTGCCCTAACCCACCTGGACAAGAGGAATACCTATGTGAGAATGCTGTTCATCGACTACAGCTCGGCATTCAACACCATAGTACCCTCCAAGCTCGTCATCAAGCTCGAGACCCTGGGTCTCGACCCCACCCTGTGCAACTGGGTACTGGACTTCCTGACGGGCCGCCCCCAGGTGGTGAGGGTAGGCAACAACATCTCCTCCCCGCTGATCCTCAACACGGGGCCCCACAAGGGTGTGTTCTGAGCCCTCTCCTGTACTCCCTGTTCACCCACGACTGCGTGGCCACGCACGCCTCCAACTCAATCATCAAGTTTGCGGACGACACAACAGTGGTAGGCTTGATTACCAACAACGACGAGACGGCCTACAGGGAGGAGGTGAGGGCCCTCGGAGTGTGGTGTCAGGAAAATAATCTCACACTCAATGTCAATAAAACTAAGGAGAGGATTGTGGACTTCAGGAAACAGCAGAGGGAACACCCCCCTATCCACATCGATGGAACAGTAGTGGAGAGGGTAGCTAGTTTTAAGTTCCTCGGCATACACATCACAGACAAACTGAATTGGTCCACTCACACTGACAGCGTCGTGAAGAAGGCGCAGCAGCGCCTATTCAACCTCAGGAGGCTGAAGAAATTCGGCTTGTCACCAAAAGCACTCACAAACTTCTACAGATGCACAATCGAGAGCATCCTGGCGGGCTGTATCACCGCCTGGTACGGCAACTGCTCCGCCCTCAACCGTAAGGCTCTCCAGAGGGTAGTGAGGACTGCACAACGCATCACCGGGGGCAAACTACCTGCCCTCCAGGACACCTACACCACCCGTTGTTACAGGAAGGCCATAAAGATCATCAAGGACATCAACCACCCGAACCACTGCCTGTTCACCCCGCTATCATCCAGAAGGCGAGGTCAGTACAGGTGCATCAAAGCTGGGACCGAGAGACTGAAAAACAGCTTCTATCTCAAGGCCATCAGACTGTTAAACAGCCACCACTAACACTGAGTGGCTGCTGCCAACACACTGTCATTGACACTGACCCAACTCCAGCCATTTTAATCATGGGAATTGATGGGAAATGATGTAAATATATCACTAGCCACTTTAAACAATGCTACCTTATATAATGTTACTTACCCTACATTATTCATCTCATATGCATATGTATATACTGTACTCTACATCATCGACTGCATCCTTATGTAACACATGTATCACTAGCCACTTTAACTATGCCACTTTGTTTACTTTGTCTACACACTCATCTCATATGTATATACTGTACTCGATACCATCTACTGTATGCTGCTCTGTACCATCACTCATTCATATATCCTTATGTACATGTTCCTTACCCCCTTACACTGTGTATAAGACAGTAGTTTTGGAATTGTTAGTTAGATTACTTGTTGGTTATCACTGCATTGTCGGAACTAGAAGCACAAGCATTTCGCTACACTCGCATTAACATCTGCTAACCATGTGTATGTGACAAATAAAATTTGATTTGATTTGATTTGATTTGAAGAAATGGCTTTTCATGGATTTGACCCAAACTCAAATGGCAGTGCGTATCATCTTTGCTATAAAAATGTAGTAATCGAGATCAAGAAGATGCAACATATTGAGACCATCTGTAAAACAGTGCACATTAAATACAAGAGCAAATGAAGCCTTTTCCTGTTAAATGCAAACTGTTTTGGGATGAGACATCCCAAGCAACAATCCACAGTACAACACGTTTTGAACCTGACAGGGCCTACAGAGGGAATAGTTTGAACAAAGGTGCTGCATTCCTGGGCAGACGTGCAGCAGGAAGCTGACAGGTTAACCATCAGGAGGGAGGGAGGGAGGGAGGGAGGGAGGGAGGGAGGGAGGGAGGGAGGGAGGGAGGGAGGGAGGGAGGGAGGGAGGGAGGGAGGGAGGGAGGGAGGGAGGGAGGGACCATGACAGCAGCATCATTATGAGACCCAACAGAAAAAAATAAGCCCTGGTCTTAATGCAATACTCAGTCAGATACACGACAACGGTCCCCCTTCCCCTCCCCAGATCCCCAGTCCCATCAACTCGACAAGTATACAGGAAATCCAGGTAAATACATCAATAAATACGAGTGGTGTAGTTGGCAGGCCCAGGTTATTTGAGAATACCTCTCTATATTTGGACGGCTACTTCCTGCTAGCCCGGTGAATGATGTTCTACATCTATACACTCCTTTCATCAGGCCAAGCCTGGCTGCTATAGACAGTAATGAATCAGGGGTTTTGATGATCCTCCCCATTTAAAAGGAACACTGCTAAAGGAGTTGAATGCTGGGATGGCTGAAATACAGTCAAATATAGATTTCGATTTCCTGGCATTTGTTTCTGAATCATTCACGTCCTAATGACGGACTGTGGTCCCAATGGGGGACTGAACTCACATCCTAAACACATAACTATAAATATTGGATAATGAATACCATATCATCGTGGACATAGTGTAAATCAACACGAAAACACATATTACCGTAACACGCAAATTAAGTCAAGTGGCAGGCCAAACACAAACATATAAGAAATGTACATATACAGTAGCAACCCAGAAATGTATATAAATTCTCAAAATCAACAACAAAATAGACATACATTTGAATTCACAGTAGTTGGGATACTATTCCATGAAACTGCTTGAATCTACCAGTCATTCTCCATGGTGTGGTATACGTTCATGGGGAACCTTAAATAATAGTCCCCATTCTCTCCAATTTCTCCACCACATCTCCCTGTATGGTGTCCAAATTAGGATAGCCTCCCATGTATCAGAGGTGGGGGACTAGAACCCCGACCTGGGGTGTATGGGCCCTTAGAGCAGCCCAGTCCGGTCCAGCACTAAAACTGTTGCACATGGTCTCCTACTTCAGAATAACACACTGTGCATGTTGGGAATAGACAGTCTGCCAGTTTCCCCTTCTCCTCTGTTGTTCTATTCCTCACTCTGCCAAAGCTCTGGAGGAGGAGAGGAAAGGAGGAGAGGAGGGAAAAATAAATCCCCCTTCCGAACGACAGCTGAGACCTGGGACATGTTTTAAATTTGGACCCTTATATTGGCTTTGTCCTTTTATTCTCCATTCTGTCATGTGTTTTATGTGCCTTCCAAAATTTGGATGCGAGCTTGTGTTCCTCTCTGTGCCTTTGTATCCGTCCCATACATCACATCACATCACATCACATGGTGGAATTGGATGGCGTTTACTTCTCTGAGACACTCTGTGACCTCAGCTCTCTGTCAACAAGCTGTGTGAGGCTCAATGTGTACAGTCAGCATGACGGGAGGGATGAAGGTGGTATGGAGGGAAGGAGAAGAGAGAGAGGAGGAGAAAGATTGGGGGAGAGAGACAGCGCAAAGCGAGAGATTGTGGAGGTAAATGGAGAGAGGGGAGCCATCACTAGTCCACTCTTGACCCGCTCTAAGGGTCCAATGTGTCATGGCCAGAGAAACAGAGTTCCATTCGTTAGCAACAGGGCATAGAATGCAGAACCCATAATGGAAAATGTCATCTCCAATCAGATATTGGGTAGTGATGAGTGAATAAGTCAACCCTCAATCCTAACTAACCATTGTTTCCATCACTGTTGCGACAATATTCACGTGGTAAATACGCATCACATAGGCTGTGTCCGAAATGCCACCCTATTCTCTATCTAGTGTACTATTTTTGACCAGAGCCTGTTGGGCCCATGGTGAAAAATAGTGGACAATATACTGTCGGGAATAAGGTGCCACTTCAGACACAGCCATAAACCTTACATGTTGAAATGCTTTGCTCATACCAGAGGTTTAGTACCTTTTAACTGCCACCTCATCACTGTGGCAACAACATGAGAGATTAATCTGACATTAATCAGAAGCACAACAACATAGGAGGTGTAGTGTATGTTTGACAGGTGGGGGAAGTGGGGAAACCAAAACTGTACATCATCTCACAGCAGACCTAAGTGAACACAGAGTGTGACACACACACCATGATAGTGTCAATGTGAATAATAGGAGAGCTGACATGCTGCTCCTTTTCAGAGCCAGACTATTGAAAACAGGCCTTCTCTCTCCCCCTCTCCCTCTCTCTCTCCTCTCTCTCCCTCTCTCCTCCTCTCTTGCTCTCTCTCTCTCCTCCTCTCTCTCTATCTCTCTCTCTCTCTCTCTCTCTCTCTCTCTCTCTCTCTCTCTCTCTCTCTCTCTCTCCTCACTCTCTCTCTCTCCTAACTCTCTCTCTCGCTCCCATCACTCTCTCCCAACCTCTCTCTCTCTCTCTCTCTACCATACCATCCCCCTCTCTCTCTACCATCCCCTCTCTCTCTTCCATCCCCCTCTCCCTCTCCCTCTCCCTCCCTCCTCTCCTCTCTCTCTCTCTCTCTCTCTCTCTCTCTCTCTCTCTCTCTCTCTCTCTCTCATCACTCTCCTCTCTCTCTCTCTCTCTCTCTCTCTCTCTCTCTCTCTCTCTCTCTCTCATCACTCTCTCCCAACCTCTCTCTCTCTCCCAACCTCTCTCTCTCTCTCTCCCCCATCCTCTCTCTGTCTCTCCCATCCTCTCTCTCTCTCTACCTCTCTCTCTCTCTCTCTCTCTCTCTCTCTCTCTCTCTCTCTCTCTCTCTCTCCCTCTCTCTCTCTCTCTCCCATACTCTCTCTCTCTCATCCTCTCTCTCTCCCATCCTCTCTCTCCTATCCTCTCTCTCTCTCTCTCTCTCTCTTCTCTCTCAAATTCAAATTCAAGCTGCTTTATTGGCATGAAAAACATTGTGTCAATATTGCCAAAGCAACAATGTATACAATATACATTGTAACAAAATTATAAATGATAGTAAATAATTATAGAAAATGGTAGTAAATAATAATACAAAAATAATAACAATAAAATGGTAACAGTCAATAGTAGAAATGTAATAAATATAAAATCTAATTATGGAAAATGAAACTATAACGAACTTATAACTAAATAACGGTCATCTTCTTCTTTATATCAATACTACAACTACAATCATCATTACTACGACTACTACTACCATCACTAAACTGTTATCACTATAATACTGTTATCACCATATTTGGAATGATAAACATTAGTAATTATAGTAATTACAATAATAGTAATAATAAGTAAGTTACTGTTTACTATGCAGATGTTATTATTCAGTGTCCCTCAGGCTATGGCAGGAAAATACATATTTGGATGCAAGAGGAGCCATTGCTCCTTCGCCCATGAGTATTCTTAGTTTTTCCTCTGGGTTCAATTTGTAAAAATTTGGAATATATGTAGTCATTTCTGTGAATAATGAATCTCTTTGTGAGGAATATTTCTCACAGTAAAGGAGAAAGTGCATCTCTGTCTCTACCTCCCCTGTCATGCAGTGACCACATACACGCTCCTCTTTGGGTAGCCATGTCTTTTTATGTCTGCCGGTTTCTATTGCCAATCGGTGGTCACTCAGCCTGTACTTGGTAAGGATCTGTCTCTGCTTCGTATCTCTGACTGAGTAGAGATAATCAGCCAATTCATATTCTCTGTTTAGGGTCAGATAGCAATTTAGTCGGCTTTGGGATTCTGTTTCGTTTTTCCAGTATTGTAAATATGATTCCTTTGATTGGTTCATGATGATTTTGCTTATTGGAATTCTTTCTTTTGAAGCAGTGCTGGTGTCTGCTTGGTTGGTGAGGTCCAACACCAGCTGACTGAGAGGACTCGTTTCTGGGCTCAGCTCTTGGGCTTGAAGTGCTTTAAATTGCAGACTCGAATTTGGACTTGAATTTAGATGTAGCCAAAATTTTAATGATCTTTTCTGTATATTCATTATTACTGGAAAACGGCCCAATTCTGCCCTACATGCATTAGTTGGTGTATTTCTCTGCATGTAGGGCTTCAATTGGATGTTTGTCCCACATTTTAAAATCCATTTTATTGAGTGGCCCCCAAACCTCACTTCCATAAAGTGCTATTGGTAGGATTACACTGTCAAATATTTTATTCCAAATTTTAATTGGGATGTTGATTTTGAATAATTTCATTTTTATTGCATACATTGCTCTGAGGGCTTTTTCTTTGAGTGCATTCACTGCCATATTAAAGTTTCCCGATGCAGATATGGTCAGACCAAGGTAGGTGTAATTTTTTGTGTGTTCAATTAAGGTATTGTTCAGGGTGAATTTACATTTGTGTTTCTGACATCTCGTTTTTTTTTTGAAAATCATGATTTTAGTTTTTTTGGAAATTTACTGCCAGGGCCCAATTATGGCAATATCGCTCCAGAATATTAATGTTTTGTTGAAGACCTTCTTTGGTTGGTGATAGAAGTACCAAGTCATCAGCATATAGCAGGTATTTCACCTCTGTGTCAAATAGTGTGAGTCCTGGGGCTGGAGATTGATTGGTCCAACATGTCTGCTAATTCATTGATATAAATGTTGAAAAGATTTGGACTCAAATTGCAGCCTTGTCTCACACCTCGACATTGTGAAAAAAATTCTGTTCTTTGGTTTTTGATTTTTATTGCACACTTGTTTTCTGTGTACATACATTTTATTAAGTCATACACCTTACCACCAAACCCACTTTGTAGAATTTTGTAGAATAGCCATTCGTGCCAAATCGAATCAAATGCTTTTTTAAAGTCAATAAAGCAAGCAAAGATTTTGCCCTCTTTTTTTTGGTGGACGTGTTTATTAATTAGTGTGTGTAAGGTGTATATATGGTCAGTAGTGCAATGGTTAGGAAGAAAGCCAATTTGACATTTACTTATTACATTTTTTTCTTGAAGAAAGGTTTGAATTCTTGAAAATCTTTCCCAAGTTACTGTTGACGCAAATTCCCCTGTAATTATTGGGGTCTGATTTGTCTCCACTTTTGTGGATAGGGGAGATGAGCCCCTGGTTCCAGACATCAGGGAAGCAGCCAGAAGTTAAAACCATGTTGAACAATTTAAGCACAGCATTTTGCAACTCAGGTGTGCTGTTTTTCAGCATTTCATTTCTGATGTTGTCTACACCACAAGCCTTTTTTGATTTAATAGATTTTAGCTTTTCATTTAGTTCTTGTTGGGTTATTGGGTAATCTAATGGATTTTGGTTGTTTTTAATGACTGATTCAAGGATGTTCAATTTTTCTTTAATTTCTAATTGGTTCTGTTGTAAGTCGTTTTGTGGGATGTTTTTGTATAGATTATCAAAATAAGTTTTCCAAATTCCTACATCTTGTATGACTAATTATTGTGGCTTTGTTGTACTTAAATTGTTCCACATGTCCCAGAACTGATTTTGGTCAATTGAGTTTTCAATTTCATCAAGTGTCTTGTTGGTATAATTCAATTTCTTGCATTTGAGTGATTGTTTCTAGTGTTTCAGAGTTTCAAAGTATTCATATCGTAGCTCTGGGTGGTTTTGCTGCTTATGTTTGTTGTTTGACATTTGTCTCAGGTGTTTTCTAATTGTTTTACATTCATTAGCAAACCATTTGTCAGAAACATTTTGATTTTTGCTTCTGATGTTGCATTGCTTTGGTTTTCTCAAATTTGCTTTCGATGCTGCTTTTTGGAATATGCAGTTGATGTTTTGGGTAGCTGAATTGACACCATCTTTATTGTTTTGGTACTGTGAGTTATTGAAAAACTATAGAGTTCATCATTTCATTTGAGTTCAATGTTTCAATGAATGTCTCTGCACTGTTTGGAGCCCATCTGTATGATTGGTTTATGTTGTAAAGTTTATTGGGCTGTTTTTTTTAATTAATATTGCCGGTTACTTTCTTCAGAAACACGTTGATCTGACTGTGATCTGACAATGGTGTCTGTGGTCTGACAGTGAATGCACTAATGGAGGAGGGGTCAATGTCAGTGATGGCATAATCGACTACACTTGTCCCAAGAGCTGAGCAGTAAGTAAACTGACCTAAAGAGTCCCCTCTGATTCTACCATTAAGCATGTACAGGCCTAAGGCTCGACAGAGATGTACTAACTCTTTTCCATTTTTGTTCAGTATTTGGTCAGGACTGTTTCTATTATTTATAATAGGGCTACTGTACAAGGAGGGGTGTCCAAATATGTGGTGGTTACCTCCCGCATCAGTGTAGTCAGGCTCAGAACCTGTTCTTGCATTGAAATCTCCACAAAGAAGCACTTTACCCTGCGCCTGAAATGTAATGATTTCTGTCTGGAGATTGTCAAAAAACTGATCATCATAATATGATGAATCTGAAGGAGCATAAGCTGCACATATGTATACATCATTGTCACAATAGATTGTACCTTTGTTAAGTTTTAGCCAAATGTGAGTGGTACCTTTTTTAATTTCATTCAGTGCTAAGTCCTGCTTATGCCAAATGATGATTCCACCTGAGTCTCGGCCCCGTTTAACATTTTTATGTTTGATTGATGGTAGTAAACTTTCTCTATAGCCTGAGGGACACTGAGTATCTATGTCTCCACGACACCATGTCTCCAGTAGGATTATGATGTCCTGTCCCTTGATGTTTTTAATCAATTCTGGATTTGTTGTTTTATAACCAAAATGTGAAGAGTATAGGCCCTGGATATTCCAAGAGCTGATAGTTAATGATCTCATTTATAATAAGTGATATTCACTGGTTTGAGTAAAGTACATCGAAAAAAAGAGAGAAAAAAACTATATATATATATATACACACAAATACATACACATATAAATATATATATATACATACATATATATATATATACACACATACACACATACATACATGCATACACACACACACACACACACACACACACACACACACACATACATACAATATACATACACACACATACACATACATATATATATATATATATATATATACATACATGCACATACACATATACACACATACATACATACACACACACGCGCACACACACACACACACACCATTACATATAATAATAATTATAATACCGGTGTCAATACATTTAGGAATATTTCTAAACAAATTAATAAGAATGGAATAAGATTGCACATAAAATAAGTACAATGCAATCTGCAACCCTGTGTGTTTGTGTGTGTGTGTGTGTGCGTGCCCGTGTGTGAATTAAAGGGACTGTCTAGCTCAGTAGTCTGCATATTAGTTGCAGTAGTTGGCGCACCTCTCCTATCTCTGATTGTTCTAGGGGTCTCCTGCCAGAGGTTACCTCAGCATATGTAGGCTGACGATCTGACTGATACATGGTGTGGACTGCATCATGTGGTCTACTTCCCTGAAGGGCAGTGTTCTGACCGACCCTGGAGTAGTGGTCAGAGCTGTGTTGTGATGGGCTGGGTCTAGTAGAGCTGTGTTGTGATGGGCCGGGTCTAGTAGAGCTGTGTTGTGATGGGCCATGTCTAGTAGAGCTGTGTTGTGATGGGCCAGGTCTAGTAGAGCTGTGTTGTGATGGGCCAGGTCTAGTAGAGCTGTGTTGTGATGGGCCGGGTCTAGCAGAGCTGTGTTGTGATGGGCCGGGTCTAGTAGAGCTGTGTTGTGATGGGACGGGTCTAGTTGTGCTGTCTCTCTTTCTCTCTCACAAACATCCTCTCTATCTCTCCAAGCCTCTCTCTCTCTCCCATCCTCTCTCCCTCTCCCATCCTCTCTCTCTCTCTCTCTCTCTCTCTCTCTCTCTCTCTCTCTCTCTCTCTCTCTCTCTCTCTCTCTCTCTCTTCTCTCTCCCATCCTCTCCCATCCTCTCCCATCCTCTCTCTCTCTCTCTCTCTCTCTCTCTCTCTCTCTCTCTCTCTCTCTCTCTCTCTCTCTCTCTCCCATCCTCTCCCCTACTCTCTCTCTCTCCCATCCTCTCTCTCATATCCTGTCTCTCTCTCCCATCCTCTCTGTCCCACTCTCATTCTCTCTCTCATCCTCTCTCTCTCTCTCCCATCCTCTCTCTCCCATCCTCTCTCTCCCATCCTCTCTCTCCCAGCCTCTCTCCCATCCTCTCTCCCTCTCCCATCCACTCTCTCTCTCTCTCCCATCCTCTCCCCTACTCTCTCTCTCTCCCATCCTCTCTCTCTTCCATCCTCTCTCTCTCTCATCCTCTCTCTCTCTCTCTCTCTCTCTCTCTCTCTCTCTCTCTCTCTCTCTCTCTCTCTCTCTCTCTCTCTCTCTCTCTCTCTCCCATCCTCTCTCTCTCACTTCCTCTCTCTCTCCAATCCTCTCCCCTACTCGCTCTCTCCCATCCTCTCTCCCTCTCCCAGCCTCTCTCTCTCTCTCTCCCCATCCTCTCTCTCTCTCCCATCCTCTCCCCTACTCTCTCTCTCTCTCTCTCACTCTCATCTCCTATCTATCTCTCTCTCTCGCTCTCTCTCTCCCATCCTCTCCCCTACTCTCTCTCTCTCTCTCTCCCATCCTCTCTCTCTTCCATCCTCTCTCTCTCATCCTCTCTCTCTTTCTCTCTCTCTCTCTCCCATCCTCTCTCTCTCACTCTCATCCTCTCACTCTCATCCTCTCTCTCTCCAATCCTCTCCCCTACTCGCTCTCTCCCATCCTCTCTCCCTCTCCCAGCCTCTCTCTCTCTCTCCCCATCCTCTCTCTCTCTCCCATCCTCTCCCCCTACTCTCTC